>NC_056729.1:1417960535-1418263035 GCF_019279795.1 Protopterus annectens
CAGTTGCTACATGTCTGCATAGCATGGGGGGACATCCAACCGCATCCACAGCCCTACACAGCACTATGGGTGGCGCACATGACTCTCACATGTGTAGGTTGGACGGGGGGCACAGCTGACAGTTGTACACATCTGCCGCTACTGTACTGGTATGCCAGGTACTCCATGTCAGTGTGTGGACCTACCTAAATTGCCGGTTGGAGGGATACCAGTGTACATCAGATCCCAGCGTTAAATACCAACACAGTGGTGTTGGACGTCCTGGCTTTCACAACCTACATCAAACCGCCTGGCCTGCTGTAGTCTGTGTGTGTCTTTGGGGGTTGGGGTCATTCATTGGGCATATCCATAGGCCATTGTATATGGTGATAGTAAGGCACCTGTCCAGCTGCATGGAACGTGTGTGGGCTGTACGGACACACATGATGTTCATCCCATAATCTGCAGTGGGTTAGGACACCTTGTGTACTACTGGCTACCATTGTGACCCCCGTATGTGCTACAGATGTCATGGTGCCACTATGGACGTGTACTGTCTGCTGCCCTAACAGTCGGCCACCAAAGTCTCTTGTATGCTCACATACATACCATAGCATTGGGTAAATATACATTCTAATACAACTGCCAATTTTTAGGTCGATAGACATACCCTGGGGGTGTTCTGGACCGAAGGACGGTGCTAAAGGGCTGCCTATGTTGGATGCACACAGTGCACCTCCTATACATGGCCGAGCACAGGTAGTGTCATGTTTGGCATCCATTGTACTGTGTGCGGGTCAGAAAGGGGACATCCGTGGGTACCTACTGTGTCAGTGCATATGCCTTGTGTTGCCTCTTTGCCAAGGGCAGGTCATAATGTGCACAGCCTTTCGCTGACTGGGCCCTGCTCAGGTAGTTCCTTTGCCAAGTCACACTGTGCCTGTACAGGCCTTGGCAGTGGTGTTGGGCCATGTGGCCCTGCCCCATGCTGTTCCTGCAGCAGCTGTTACTGCAGGATCAGAATGTGTAGCATAGCAAATACCATAACAAATTGTGTGCAGAGCTCCACCTGATGTGTCCGGATACCAGAACCGTGAACTGAGCATCCCAAACACACGCTCAATTACATGTCTTGCCTGTGCATCCGCCTCATTTTGGTGTGAGTGTTCAGGTGTGTGTGCATTACTGTTGGGTGTCATCAGCCACGACACTAGTGGTTACCCAGCATCCCCCACTAGGACATTGTAGGGGATGTCCATATTGGCAAAGGTGTGGTACAGCTGTGTCAGAAGCCATATATTGGAATCATCATAGCTTCCAGGGCAGACAGCACACACATTCAATGTAATGCCCTGGCCATCGCATATGGCCTAGCTGTTGGAGGGTATGCCTCTGCAGTGACTGTAGGCCCTACCCCACTCACTGGGTGGTACTTTGATGTGTATATTTGTGCAGGCTATAGCACCCAGTACCCCAGGGTAGTCATTCATATGGTTGAAGAGATGCATATTGCTGGTCTACTAATCACGTGTGTTGAGGACATGTACGTGATCACTAGCATGTGTTGACATGGTGTCTGTGAATTGGTGCAATACTCTGGATGCAGATGCCTGTGAGACCCTCATGATATCCCCAGTTGTGCTGTGTGAGGTACCTGTGGCTAGTATACCCAGGCTAACACATACCGTGGTATCCACTGTGATGGGTTTCTCTCGGCCTGTTTGATGTGTCAGGTGTGGCAGGCACAGGTCAACAAGCTACTGTAGGAGGTCTCTGTCCACCCCATAGTGCTCCACCATCCCCAGCTCATGTAGCCCCTGGTAAGTCACCCTGGGTCTATAAAGTCTTATGTCACCCAGTAAGGGATGTTCGGCAGCATACACATCCTCACTGCCCTCAGCCTCCTGCACATGTTGGTCTATGTTGCCTGCTGCAGCCCTTCTCATTTGGTTGGACTGTGTCATGAAATGTCCCCACAGGTATACACCAGTGGTATAGAGTGCGGAAGAAACCTGTGTGTATGATGCTTGCTCACATTACAGTACTGTTCAGGTGCGAGCTGGCCATGTCATCTGCTGATTGTGCTGATCATCACCTGTTTGTGCAGCCTGTACACCCTGACAACCCCACCACTGCTGTTGTCCCTCCCAATGTCACCAGGCAGGTATAGACACACCCCTAGCTTAGGCATGCTAAGGCAGGAGCACTCCCGAGGCACATTTCTGCAATGTACATACAGTATGCCTGACCCCCCTCCCATGCTGTTAACTATATTCGAGCCCTGCACCCGGCTAACTACACACATACACTCCAGGTATCTGCATCACACCCTGGGGATACATGGGATACACTACTGTCAACCTCATCTGCATAGTATAGTCTTCTAATGAATAGTTATATGACCCATACCGAACCTCCAAATTAATAACCACTGCTTAGTGTCACTCAGATCTGTACACAACTGGTAACAGGTGCCTTACTATCACCACATTCGATGTCCCATGATCCTCCAAGCAACAAAATAACCAGTGTCTACACGACTACAACCCGGGACCCTGCACACAACAGACGATGTCCATTACCACTACGCCATGGCAGATGTACATACATCCCAGGATATCACATACAGATCATCCAGAACAAACATTCAATAGTGCTGATGTCCCCAGACATATATGTTTATATCTATGTCTATCTCTCTATATCTACATAAATCATATATATTATTTGTATACATATATACATAGATATACATACACACATATACATGTACACACATATGTAGATATTGCATTTATATCACAACAGTGGACCACATGACAGCAAAGCATTAGGCAGGCATGAAAAGGAAACTACATGTGCCACCTGCTGTTGTTACTATCAAGGCATGTGTGTTCTGTTGCGTCACATGGGTCAGACTGTATTAAGGGTAAGAGTAGGGCTGCAACAACATCCACTGAGAGTTCACGTGGCCGTGCACACTTGTGCTCCCATAGTAGAAGTACCTCCAGCACTACAGAAGGAAGGGTGCAGTCCACACCATGATGTGGCAGGCCATGGGCACATGGTCCTGGGCTGTCCCATGAGTGACATAGGCTCAGCAGACAATAGTCACTGTCAGTGACTAGTACCACATCTGACCCTGGGCATGACCCTGGGCATGGTGACACTGGTACCTCCATGCAAAGGGTCATGCCCAGGGTCAGATACGGTACTAGTCACTGACAGTGACTGTTGTCTGCTGTGCCCATGTCACTCATGGGACAGCCCAGGACCCATGTGCCCATGGCCTGCCACATCATGGTGTGGACTGCACCCTTCCTTCTGTAGTGCTGGGGGTACTTCTACTATGGGAGCAGAAGTGTGCACGGCCACGTGGACTCTCAGTGGATGTTGTTGCTGACCTACGGACACGTGCCCAATGCCCTACTCCCACCACATGTTCTAGCTCAATGTGCAGTCAAGGACTGACAATGTCTCACCCCACCATCTGTCCACTACATCAGTGAAATGATGCATGACATCACCAATGTGGTGGAGGGAGTCACGGATGTCAGACAGTGATGCATCCATGATCCTGAGCATCTGTCTGGTGTTGTGTTTGGAACATGCCTGTTCCTCCATGATGGACCAAAACATGCATCGGGTGATACATGATGTGACACCTGTGACAGGTGGTGGATGGGCAGCAGTCTTCCTTCAGAGCACCCCTGTCGATCTGCCTGTGTGGGACTTTGCTAGCTCTCTGGCTATGGCTAGTGTCTACACTCACTGATGTCATTGTCACCACACTCTCCTGTTTGATGCCACCACAATCTGTCAGATATCTGTGGCTGTAGGGGACTGGATATGTGTGGGCATACAGTCTGTGTGTGAGGACAATGGGGGAAGAAGTGGGATGTCAACCCATGGGACAGAGTTAGCCCCCAGCAACCCCACCTGTGCCTCACTATGGCCACAATCATCACCAGAGTTTGATGAGACACTGATATCAGGTTGTGAGGAGGACAAACCCCAACCCCCATGGTCACCTGTGAGGAGGAAGACAAAATAAGTACATTACTACCTGCACTATGCAGTTCACCACTGTGACAAGTTCAGCCCATATTGCAGAATATTGCTCATGATTGTGGTGAGTCCTGGAGAGCAGAATGGCTTGATGTAGTCATAGGCCATTCAGGATCACATCATTTTCCACAGCTGTAAATGGCTGGTGCCTCCATCTATACATCCTTTCTGAAAGACAAGAGTAGGGGAACAAATCACAGGACCACATTTGTTGCTCTCTACTATGTACCTACCCTTCACATTCACATTGACCTGCACTATGCACTGTTACCTCCCATGTTATACCCACCATCTATCAACACAGTCTGTATGTGGCTATCAGCAACATAGTAGCAATACTGGTTATGTCCCTGTGTGCTGTGATGGAGTGTGCTGAATGTCTGCACTCCCATTAATTCCATCTACTGTGTTGTGTCCCCTATGGCCGACATCCCAGTACCATGTCAGACAGCCACTGTTCGACCAATAGGTGTGTGTTATTATGAGTATATGGGGATAGTCCAGCAACAGCCATTTGCCACAATGACAGACAGCAATGCAAATGTGCTGTAGGGTATCTTCCCTGTAGGTGTCCTACTTCTCCAGGACACGGATGTATGCAGAATGTGTACATGTGCCTGATATATGTGGTCCCATTGTCAGAAACATATGGGTGTCTGGAACAGTTGGACAATAATTGTTGGTTGTTCTTAGACTGTGGAAAACCTGGCTGTCACATGCCAGCACCCACAAAAAACAATTTATGCTACATTAATCTCTGTTACTGTATTCATACCTGTACATTGTATGATCATTATGTACACTCTGTTGCTGAGGTTGGGACTGCGTCCCCCCACTACTAATGGCTATGTCCTGCAGTCCTGCTGTAGAGGGTTGCCAGGTATGGTAGCCATAACTGTCAAGTGATGAGATATGAATGTTGACAACACAGTGACCCAGCTAGAGTACATCAGGGACAGTCAGGGACACCAGTACAAATGTCTGGGATATTTCTGTGTGACAGTCACAGACTGAGAGGAGCTGAATGACTGTACATCATGTGATATGTCATCGGTGTCCACCATTACTCACTGTCACTAACACAATCCAGTGGCATTTGTACAGAAGACAACCATTGTAGGAGGGAGTGAGAGGCCACAGCTGTGATCTAAGTCATACCAGGCAGAGTTTTAAGGCATGGCTGTAGCTTTTGAACAGCATACTATCAGCAACATGTCATTCCCAGAGATATACTACAGGCCTACTGTTGTAATCCCTATTCCCTATAACTGCGTCCTCCCATCTGCGTCTCATTAGATATGGACTTGTATTACATACCTGGCAGAGTGCTGTACTCCTTTTGTGCAGAAATCCTGAAGAAAACTGATTCTGAAACCACAGTCTGGCTTGGTTAAGCAATGTACAGACCTGTTTACCATAGGCAGCTGCTCACCTTTTGTAGGTAATGCTCAATAACAGGTAATTACCTGTGCACCAGTAAGTGGCTCAGATTTGCTACTTGCATCCAGAACAGCTGGATTGCAATTTTATTAGCCAATGACATGGCACAACAGTGCAATATTTAAGGCCTTCATGTAAGCCTTGGCCCCTTTCCTAGGCTTTGAGAAGGACATTACTGAGGTATGGAGACTACAGCATTGCAGAGGGTAAGTATACATACTGTCCACTGTTGGGATGCCCACAGTTTTGCATGTTCTGTTTGCGCATTGTCAAATGACTTTCTCATTATGTGACAGTTCAGTGTGGTTGAGGTCAGTAAGGGGGAAGACAGATGTGTGTCACATGTCATACACATCAGAATAAGCATGCTGGTTTATTAGTTGTGTATGTTTGCAGGGGAAAACTGTGGCACATGTCCCTGTCACTTGATCTCTGCCCCCCACCCCTTCATGTATGGGTGTAGTATGGATAACTTGCTGTAGGGGCTTGTGAGGTAAGGTAGGTCTGTAGGAGGTAGCTGAACATACTACTAGATATGTTACAGGCTGCAGCTGCTGATTTTTGCCCAGGACTCACACTGGGGAGTATGAACACATTGGAGGACAGCAAGCTGTATGTGTCAGTGAGGGAGCAGTTTCACCTCTGTTGTTACAGCAGAGGCAGGGTGAGGGTACCCATAACAGTCCTGGTGGGACATGTGCTTAAGGTACATATGTTATGTAACAGTGCCAGTCAGAGAGTGTTAGATGACATATAGGTAGCCTATATATATTTGTGCAGTTTATCCCTACCTACAAGCCTTTGATGTGCTAAGATGGGTGGCAATGAATGGAGTAGCAGCAACCTGTTTTGATTAAAATTGCAGGACTCAGTTATTATTTGTTGTATTCACAAGCATGTAATTGAAGTGTAACACACTGGAATCGAACCCAAGGCTGTGGGTGGCAAAATGTATAGCATGGTATGAATTTAACAGACTGAACTACTGAATCAATACTGTAACATGTATATCTGCAAGATATATGTGCATGCATACATTCTGTTACACAGGAGTTGCATTAGCATGTGTGTTTTGATGGGTATGATGTGTGACACTGAACTGTCTGTCATGATTTTCTAACCTCACTCTGCACTGACTTGTCAGTACTTTAGTGCACAGAAAAGGTTTCTTGACAACAGCGCCAAAAGTAGGTGGCACAGCTGTGGTGATTCTGCAACAATTTGTGCAGCTGACAGCTATACCTCTTATCTCAGGCCTCACATACATACATCATTATTTATTTGGCTGTGTACTGGTTTGGTGCCTGCATCACAGTCCCAAGAACACTGCCAATTTTCTCATGATATGTACAAGCAGTGTGTCATTGGCAATCAGGATATGTTTATGGAAACACATGCTTTACTTCAGAGCTGAGTGGCCTAGAGGGCTAATTCACTATGCTGCTGTCTAGAGTCCTGAGTTTAAGGCTGGACAGGGGTGATCATTTTGTAAATATGCATAATGGTGTCAGAAACAGAGAAGGTGATTAAGGCAGTTTTAAGCAGTTTTAAGAGGGTTTTCACAGTGAGCCATGCCACTTAGCTCTACTTAAACCTGTGCTAATTAAAAAAGAAAAGAAAAGAAAAAAGGGGCGATAGGAAAGTGGTGAAATGGTGGCAAGCAGGGGGAAAACATACTGAAAGGCAGGTAGGGATGTGCAGAATGGGTGTAGGAAAGGACCATAGCTCTCCATTTCTTCTACAGCTACAGCTGTGGAGGTTGTAGACAATTTGGCATTTACAGCCTCTGAGGGCAACATAAATGTGTTGATTGATTCATGTAATGATTAAAGTGTATCCAGTGGATGTGGGTGCGAAATGGATAGCTATGTATGGGGCAATTTTTTTTGTGGGACAGATGTCTATTTTTTTTTAAGGAAAGAGTGGGATGTTGGGGAAGAGATATAGGTACGTGTGGGGAGGGAGGTTGAGTAGGAGAGGTAACATTTTCAAATAGACAAAGACAGAAAAAACAGCATACGGGGTGGTGTATGACACATGAGGAGGTAAACACCTTGGACAGGGAGGGTGTTGTGGAATCAGGGAGACATGTGACCCCAGACAGCAGCAGTGAGACTGAGCTCCCCACCCATGGACAGTCAACACTGCTTCTTCAAATCCCTGATAGTACTCTACTTAAACCTGTGCTAATTAAAAAAAAAAAAGAAAAGAAAAAAGGGGTGATAGGAAAGTGGTGAAATGGCGGCAAGCAGGGGGAAAAACATACTGAAAGGCAGGTAGGGATGTGCAGAATGGGTGTAGATAATATCCATACCCTTCAACAATGAATCCTACCTTTGCTATGTATCACCTGGATGTGCCATACCTACAAATGTAGGTGGTGGCAGATAGCATTTATGCATACTTAGATGTGGGCTTTTTAGGACCAGCAGCTACTCACCAGACCTATTGGCGAATGTATGTGTTGACAACCCAGTGTCTTGGCAGAATATGCGGGCTGTGGACACTATATAGGTCAGCAACAAAACACACTGAACACATTCTGCAGCTAGCCACCCACAGATACCAACACATAGGGTATAACTGCCAAACACACACACCTGCCATGCCTTTAAATCGAGCACCTATCTGTCTAGTCTACCACACTATAGCATTACGCAGTAACAGAACGTGCTACCGAGTTTCAGCATCACCGCCCTCCCAGAGGCATACTTCTAGGTGGATGACATCATCAGCAAAGGCAAAGACACCAGTAGGGAATGTATGGACAGGGAGCCGTCTAAAAGCATTACGCTGTCCCCAGGCAGCTGGAGACACAAACACACACACTTGGCAGGGCCGAGAGTCGAACATACACCTAACTATCTTATCCCACTACAGCATTACATAGTTACAGAATGCGCTACTGGAACACAGCAGTCCCAGAGGCATACTTCTAGGTGGATGACATCATCAGCAAAGGCAAAGATGCCGATAGGGAATGTATGGAGAGTGAGGCGTCTAAAAGCATTACACTGTCCCCAGGCAGCTGGAAACACACACACACTTCGGAGGGCTGGGAGATGAACATACACCTAACTACCTTATCACACTACAGCATTACGCAGTTACAGAATGCACTACCGAGGTTACTGGAACACAGCACTCCCAGAGGCATACTTCTAGGTGGATGACATCATCAGCAAAGGCAAAGACGCCGATAGGGAATGTATGGAGAGTGAGGCATCTAAAAGCATTACTCTGTCCTCAGGCAGCTGGAAACACACAGACATACACTTGGCAGGGCTGGTAGTCAAATATACACCTAACTACCTTATCACACTTCAGCATTATGCAGTTACAGAACACGCTACCAAGATTTCTGGAACAGAGCAATCCCAGAGGCATACCTCTAGGTGGATGATATCATCAGCAAAGGCAAAGACGCCAATAGGGAATGCATGGAGAGTGAGGCATCTAAAAGCATTATTCTGTCCCCAGGCAGCTGGAAACACACACACACTTAGCAGGGACGGGAGTCGAACATACACCTATCTACCTTATCACACTACAGCATTATGCAGTTACAGAATGCGCTACCGAGATTACTGGAACACAACACTCCCAGAGGCATACTTCTAGGTGGATGACATCATCAGCAAAGGCAAAGACGCCGATAGAGAATGTATGGAGAGTGAGTCATCTAAAAGCATTACTATGTCCCCAGGCAGCTGGAAACACACACACACACACACACATTTGGCAGGGCCAGGAGTCGAATATACACCTAACTACCTTATCATACTACAGCATTACGCAGTTACAGAACACGCTACTGAGATTACTGGAACACAGCACTCCCAGAGGCATACTTCTAGGTGGATGACATCATCAGCAAAGGCAAAGACGCTGATAGGGAATGTATGGAGAGTGAGGCGTCTAAAAGCATTATTCTGTCCTCAGGAAATACACACACACACACACACACACACACTTGGCAGGGCAGGTAGTCAAACATACACCTAACTACCTTATCACACTACAGCATTACGCAGTTTCAGAATGCGCTACTGAGATTAGTGGAACACTGCACTCCCAGAGGCATACTTCTAGGTGGATGACATCATCAGCAAAGGCAAAGATGCCGATAGGGAATGTATGGAGAGTGAGGCATCTAAAAGCATTACTCTGTCCCCAGGCAGCTGGAAACACTCACACACACACACACACACACACACACACACACACACACACACACACACACACACACACACACACACACACACACACACACACACACACACACACACACACACACACACACACACACACACACACACACACACACACTTGGCAGGGCATCGAACATACACCTAACTACCTTATCACACTACAGCATTACGCAGTTAAAGAACGTGCTACCGAGATTACAGGAACACAGCACTCCCAGAGGCATACTTCTAGGTGGATGACATCATCAGCAAAGGCAAAGACGCCGATAGGGAATGTATGGAGAGGGAGCCGTCTAAAAGCATTACTCTGTCCCAGACAGCTGGAAACATGCACACACACACACACACACACACACACACACACACACACACACACACACACACACACACACACACACACACATTTGGCAAGGCGTCGAACATACACCTAACTACCTTATCACACTACAGCATTATGCAGTTACAGAATGCGCTACCGAGATTACTGGAACACAGCACTCCCAGAGGCATACTTCTAGGTGGATGACATCATTAGCAAAGGCAAAGACGCCGATAGGGAATGTATGGAGAGTGAGCAGTCTAAAAGCATATTACTGTCCCAAGGTAGACGTAGACAAACACATGGCAGTGGTGTGAGTGGGACAACTGCCTATCTACGGAGAAATATTATAACACTACATGGATACAAGACGCGTCACAGACAGTACACTCTTCAAGACAGTCCCAGTGGGCTCAATGTTGGAATCCATCCTGACGTGGGGTATGGACATCTGTTGCCTGTATGACCACTATCGCTATACAGGATTTCAGTGGTCATGCCCATACACAGAGGCACATAACCGACACAAGGTGTCACTGGGCATGCTCACACACTTAGTAGCACACGTCCGTTTGGAATGTACTGTGTGTCCATCTACACAACGGCATACTGGGCATGCTCACACACTTAGTCGTAGCGAAGGGCTGCCTTGTATGCACACGGATTCTAAACATGGAAGGGCACAGTTTGGAATGTACTGTGTGTCCATCTACACAATGGCGTACTGGGCATGCTCACACACTTAGTAGTAGGGAAGGGCTGTCTTGTATGCACATGGATTCTAAACACGGAAGGGCACAGTGTGTCGATAGTGAACATTGTTAGCACGAACACTGCACTACACACATCTGACACCGGTCATCAGTGCTAGCTGTGTAGCATTCATGATCACAGCTGACAATCCAGATCCAACAATGGGGAATATGGATATCTCTGCAGTGAGGAACACCTGACATATGGCACAGTTGTGCGCAATAGCACTACCACCGTATACCTCAGATACAGACATGTGGGCCATAAGACTGGGACGGACTGCTCCAGGTGTTACTGTCCACATGTACATGAAGGCCACTCACATGTACTGACCAGTGCACACTCAAGAGCCATCACAGATGTCTCAGGTGCAGATCACGTGGTAAATGTCGCAGTCTACTATGTAGCCCTCGGACATCACTATGTCCTTTGACCAGCAACACACACCCATACATTACTACACCACCATGTTACTCATGACCAGTGGACTGTACATAGGTCTACAGCAACTGTGCAGATTACACATCTACTGACAGGGTTCCATCATGTGGTATGCAATGCAATGATACCACAGTTCATAACCAGGTCGGCTCTACACATAACAGGGGCCCTGGGTCTTACACAGCTGTAACAGATGACTGTTGCTGTACACCAGAAAACACTCATGTATAGATATGACATACATGCAATAGCAGTGGATATGTACATGGCCCACACACACACAACGTATATGTACATAGCATAGCTTTTGCTGTCCTCTGTGCAGACAAGTGGCTACAGCAATCACACGCATGCACATGGAAGGTAGGTCCATGGCTGTTGAATGTTAACAGTACATAAGGTAGCAATGTTGACTGAGGTAACATTCCCTCTGTACTAGTTACCCATGACAACCAACATATCATACAACAGTCCATGTGTCATATATGTCATCACACATGTCCACCAATTGCAATGCATACAAACATGGCTACATAACAGGAATGTAGGACCAACACACATGTACATGTAGTGGTGTGCATGCAGCTACCATGCATGTGCATTAGCTGATGTATGTTGTTCATCTGTGTCTAACTACAACATGCAGTTGCAATGCAGCCCCGTCAATGACACCTGTATATGGTGAAATACTGAAAGTACGGTAGGATGTGCATCAGGTATGGATGGATGTGTGTACATAAAGTGGTGGCACACCTTTGCAGATGGATGTTTGCTGAAGACTGCTCACAGGTGTGTCACAAGCCATCCTACCATTACATGTGCAAACAGTACGCTATGTTACTGTTACTTGAAGGTGAAGACATACAATCTACACAGCGGGCAGGTTGTTACCGACTGTACATCACTTGACACCTGTAACACTTACATCCTCCCGTGTGCATATAGCAGCACAATTGCCGAAGGTAGCGTTGGTACACATAATGCGGCCAATACAGCTGCATGTCTGTCAGACATATCATCATATAGCAGGTGTATGATTCACAGTACTGCCATGTGTGTTTGCTTGTGTGACCATATATGCCACATATGGTGGGGAATACATCCCAATTGTTACACACCCCTGTACACTGTTGTAGAGATCTGTACATACTGCAGTGTAGAAAGCAAGACGTAGGCAGGGGTGGTGTATGTATCACACACATGTCAGCTATCTGTATGTGAATGACATTTGTGGACTCCACAGCATGTGTGTGTGTGTGTATGTATGTATGGCTGTCTGGTGCATGGAGTGAGGGTGTATGCTACCATACAGAACAGACAGGATCCCAAACCCCTCATGGTGATGCAGTCTGCTACCCTGTTTATGCCATCGGTCTCAGCCTTACTGGCTACCTGTACATGTTCATTCTCTGTGTCACATCATGTGGATGCACAGTACTGTGAAGATGATTACCACATAGGCAGGGGTCCTCACCTCAACACTATCAAGTGTGCGTTATAGTGTTGTTGACCCCGTGAGTGTGGTCATGTTACTGTGTGTTTCTGTGTATGTCTGTGCATGTTCTCATCCTGTAATGTGACAGTGTATTACTGCTACACAGTGAGGCCTCATGCTATCAACTGGCCTCTAACGTTGACATCAGCCAGACCGCTGTGTAAACCCCTGCACCATGTCACCATACCTGTGATGTGACCCGGTATGGATGTCACGTCTCTAGCCACTGTAGCCTATTAAACAGCTCACATGCTTCTGGATCAGTAGATGTGTGGACATCTGTGGAATGGTAGCCTTTCTAACAGTGAAGTTGAGGCTACGTATAGCATGCTGGTATTGCCATACATGCCTGTGAGTACTCCACATTTACACATGGGAAACTGCAAACACTGCTTCTTATTGGCACATGCAAGTAGACCTTAAGGAGGGAAGCAGGGCATCATTACCAACATGCTGTTACTGTTGTTACCAAGACACAGACTGTGAACATACAACAATGCACTCTAGCTGCAAACACTGTAACGTAATGGTACATGCAATTAGACATTAAGGAGGGTAGCAGGGCATCATTACCAACATGCTGTTACTGTTGTTACCAAGACACATACTGTGAACATATAACAATGCATTCTAAATCTATACTACATGGTATGTCTGGTGGGTGTCAACAGTACACAACAAATGTAATATACACTTCTCACTATTCTGTTCACCCTGTGCATCAGACCATATGAGCATGTCCCTGCACTGATGGTGTGGATGACAGGGATGTGGCACAAGCATCATCATATGCACAGGGTGATAATGTTTGCCAGGGGCATATGCTGCACCAGCGGATGACATCATGTGTGTGGGTTAGGGACGGTGATCTGATTGGACATGTGTGGTCGTTATGCATGTGGGTGTTGCGGTGACCTACAGATGTTTCTGCTGTGTGCGTGTATATGTGCACACAGTTCTGCCATGTGTCCAGCCTACACAGGGGTATTATTGACAGCTCCAGATTGTACAGACCAGGATGTACAGATCACTGTGTCCGGCCACGTGACCTGTGGGGTTGCACGGGCACTACCAGGCAGAGGTACAGATTGGCTACTGTCCGATGACACATGTCCACTGGAACTGTGTCCCCGCTGGGAACATCCAGGGCCACGTCCATGTGGCCTGCTGTGTCCTGGTGTGGACAGCGCAGCACCAGCTGCACTGTTACTGCTACCGGCACTGTGGGAGTGGGCATGTGAGGTGGCTCATTCACGTTGACTTGCACCAGGTGGTGTAGCTGGCCTACGCCCACGTGGCCTACACCTCACTCCTACCAGATGTTCCAGCACAGACAGCTCATGTTCACGGATTGCCAAGGATTCCAACCATGTCACCCAATCACCTGTCCAGAACATCAACGATCTGCTGTTGATCATTTGCCAATGCCTGGATGTTGTTGTTTAAAGAATGGATAGCAGCCCTCTGAAGCCTCTGCCCTTCTGTGTTCTGCTGTTCAGCACATGCCTGTGCCACCATTACAGTCTGGAACATGCATCTGGTGACACCAGCTGCTGCGCTCTGTCCTGCAGGTGCATGTCTGTCAGAGGTCCTCCTATGAGCAGCACTGGCCACATGCCTGTGTGGCACATCTGCAGTCATTACACTGACACCATGGTGTGGAGATACACCTTCTGTAGCCACCACACATTCCTGTTCCAAGCTAACACACGCTGACTGTCCTTCCTCTATGGCCACTGTTGATGGGGTATGTGTTGGCATGAGTACTGTGTGCGGGGAAGAGGGGGACATAGCTGGGATGGCAACCATTGGCAGAGATTCAGCCCCTGACAACCCTGCCTGTACCTCATGCATATGTTCATCACTGCTAGTATCTGTGGGGACACTAACATCAGATGGACTGCAGGAGGGTAATGCACCTACATCACCTGTGAATGCAAAGAAAGACTCTACATTACAATAGACACACAGACACACAGACATACAGACACACAGACACACAGACACACAGACTCACAGACTCACAGACTCACTGACTCACCATGCATGTGATTTGACAGACGGCATGCAGCATGCATGTGATACAGCAGACGGCATGCAGCTCAGACATTAATAGCGGTAGTTAGCATACCTCCCTGGGTTGCACACAACAGCAAGCAGGTGTCATATCAGAAGCTATGCAGTTCACACAATCATGGTAGTAAGCATGCATCCCTGTGATACACCATGTGGACCAGCACAGGTTAACAGTACACATGGCTGATGTGACCTTGACATTGACATGTAGTATGACATGTAATCTGCTGACGTGTGCATTGACATGCATACATGTCTGACACAATGGTGTCCTGACACATGTACAGCGGTGTAATGGGTATCACATTGCAGTATTGTTTGCATGCCCTACAGATAGAAAGCACTTTTAGCAGATTTGCATGAGCATTGATGGGTAGTATGAGGCGTCTACATTGCTATACAGTGTGAAGTACAGACACTGTGCCATTGCATGGCATCATGAGGCACTTATATTGCTATACAGTGTGTAATACACACACAGTGCATAGCCATGACTGTGTGCAAACACATGACAAAACTACTGTGGATTGTGACCCACGTCGCTGAGGTGTATACACACTAAACCATGCTGTGTCATGTGACAGGTCACTGGAAGACCTACGGATGACACCTCTGCACAACTACTAACATGTCTTAGCTGCCTGGCAGCCATATCCACACATGCCGACTTGTCAATACACCATGTCCCACATGACATTTATGTACCGCACACACGAGGTGCATGTCTGGCAGTGATGTCCAACAGCAGCAAGGGAAATGTATGATATCTGTGGCCTGATGTGGTGTCTATGTCTGTGGAAGCTGTACAGGTGACTACTGTCATGCTATGACACAGTCATGATGTTCAACACATCTTATATGGTCGAATTAAGTGACACCTCCACAAGCTGTGCACAGGCTTGTAGGATGTCCACTGTTCCACATCAACTATATAACCATTCAACAAAGGCTATAGTTGGACCATGTGTGGACAATGTGCAACAGGGTGTATACACATCACATCTACTGTGTGGCTACATGTCTCTGGCCATCCTCCATGGCCATGTGTGAACATGTGTTGGCCAAATGTTTGTGATGGCCGTCTATCTCACATGTCTGTGTTGTCCCATATGACATACACCCATAGATGTCAGATATGTCACTGTCCACAGGGTTATGCAGACAAAGGGTTGTATGTTTGGTATGTGGGGTATGTATTATGGGATAGTGAGACAATATTGCAGCCGGAACACTACATGTCTGGGACTTGTCAGATGGCACATCACAATGTGTGCACCCATTGCAGGGGAATATTACACAATGGTGAATCCTGTGGACTGCCCACATCCCAGCTCACTGTGTGGTACTGTTTGCATACTACACATGTGTTGTTCCAATGTATAGTACATATGCCTACATTGAACAACACCTCCACCGTTGTATGCACAGCTGTCCACACATCTAGCAATGACAGATACTGTGGTTTCATGTCAGTGTTTCATTTAGTCTATATATATTGCACATGGGTAGCCAGTGTGCTTGATGACAGATGCAACCTGTATATCGTGACTGGGCCATACATTATGTATACATGTGTTAACTGGCCACATGGTGAATAGATATATGCATTAACATGCCTGATACTGATAACTGTCTCACCTGCAACAGACTGATGTCTGTGCAGCATGCCAGAGGTACCTGTATTGGGGTGACACAGCGGTTTGAACATTATCCATGACTGTATGACAGCTACAGGGTGCACTCAGCATGTTAACACATTCACCTGTACAATAGCATATAGTATGCACATGTGTGCATACACAGGGTAGCAAACTATAGTATGCAGCATGTGTGTAAACATACCTTGCATACGATGTTACATTACATATTGTACAGTGACACATGCAACTAAATGGGATATAATAGTCATATGTGCAGTAGTGACTTACCAGGCAACTCCAGGCTCAGTGGTTGGTTGACACCCACCTCCACGATGGCAGCTAGTGTTTGTGGATGCTGTTCTGAGGGTGTCCCCAGGCTGGCCAGTAGCTCCTCAGTGTGTGTGAGTGGGGGCTGGGTTGGTGGCCCACCACCTGTTCCACTTTGTTCCCTGGCAATTGCATTGGCATGCTGTTTTTCATGCCATATCATGTCTGTGCAGTGTCTGTGCACCTGTTGGTAGGTGCGGTTATGGCCACCCACATCATTAACCCTCCTGCATAGCTCCTGCCACAGGTCGTCACGCTGCTGGGCATGCTTTGGCACATGGCTGAACAACATCTCATAGTTATCATGGAGGTACGGGATGAGGGCATCATCCTCCAGGCGGCTATACGCTGGGAGGCGTGAATGAGGCATTATCTGTAAGACATAATGATGGAGACAGGTCACAGTATCACAGAGATGTACAGAGATACAGCTGCACATACATTTGTATTAAATCTAGTACATATAAACAGTTATCTTTGCAAATCATCATGACACTGACACGACTGACATGTTTGTGTCACACACATGTAACACCCATTGTACATTGGATATCATCACCATATATGTGTGTCACCTCATTACATTGCTCATACTCGATGTGAATCCTGTCTTGATGTGGGCATGTCTGTTTGCCTGTACTGGTGTTCTTACCTATCAGCACATGCCTGGATATGTCCACAGTAATGCTGTTGACCTTGATGCTGTGTATATGTCACATATCAACACATACACTGCCTTAATGGACATGAGCAGTGACAATGCACACATGCGCACGGAAACCTTTACATGCATGTGTTTTGCCATATACATCTACACGGCACTGTACAGCAGTTCAACATCCTGCCACGTATTGCCTGTGTTGCACATGTGATACACATGGGACAATGGCTAGCCGGACGTTATTCGCAGGGATGGTTATCAACCATAGCATGTATGAGCAAGGTTTTCTAGCTGTATCCAACAGCCATTTTGCCACTGCCAGGTGCATCAGTGCACATTACTGATCCAGACAGTTAATGATACATTTACCATGCAGTCTTCGCACCATGTTTGACAGAGATGACATGTGCAGCTTTGATGGACAGGGTTGCATGATATGGCAGGAGTATATAACATGTATGGCACAGGGATCTGTCCAGCATGTGGTGATCATTGTAGTAGGACGGTGGCTGTCCATGACGTATGTCTTTCAGATCAGGATATGTACGTGTAGCATGTCCAACATCACAGTGTAGCACATGTCTTTATGCAAGGTAGCCAGCATGCTGCATAGTGGAGGTGATGATTGTGAAGGCTGGTATCGCCCATCCACGCATGGCCAATACCCCTGAAAGGTTATATGTGATCTGATATTGGTCACCCGAGTGCTGTGTATGCCTGTTCAATGATTTCCATGCTCATGGATGGCACCCTGTCATGACATGGGTGCCTTGTATGACTACCTAATAGGCCTGGAGACGTCACCAGCTCAGGGAGGTGAACTGCACAGCACCATCCCTTACACACAGTGTCCATAATGTTGACTGCTGCCTAGGTGGTAGTTAATGGGTACAGGGTTATTCACCTAGCAGTGACAATGGTATTATCAGCTGCCAGATTGTGCACATATGTCATGTACCTCACCCACAAAGCCCATTCTGTATGTTGTCCACAACACTGAGACAGCTATTGCTCCTAGGTCATGGCCATTCACATCCTTACATACACATATGCCTCCCATTTGTCTGTGTGGTATGGACTACAATGAGGGGGGGGGTACAAAACATTAACCCTGTTTTACTGTAGCTGCCACTGGTGTGATATGCATATGTCACTCAGACACCTTTTGTAGTGTTGCTTCTGTCAACAGACCACTGGTAGACCACTCCTGTGACATACAAAGGTACATCTAGTATACTCAGTGTAGCTGGAAAACAGTATGGGTGATGTCCTATGAACTGTCACAATTATGCTATGCAGTGTGAAATCATTCGTACTGTCATCTACATCTGTACTGCTAACATCTACATTGATAAAGGTCCATAGACCTGCAGACCATACTCATCAGGGTAATAGTGCAGTGCCTCCAATTATGACTGGCATCTCTGCTTGTGGGTTGCAGTGGGTTTATATTATCCAACACCCTATCTGTATTGCATATTCATGCTCAGCACTTGTTCAGAACATGTAAGCACTTCATGAGCTACTAATTACTATAGCACACATTCCAACTCATTTCTTACAGGTACACTGTCTGTCCTTACATTTCCAGCTTGCTTACAGTACAACAGCTGTTGTACACACGTAACCCACATATCTTGTGAGACATGGTTGAATATACAGGCATGTCCAAGTGTGACTTATCAGTATTATTGCCTGTCTATATGATGAATATGGCAAACATGAGGCAATAGAGCAATTGTCTTATGTACACAGTCAATGCTCACCTCCCAACATACAACACTACTGCCTGTGGGAGATGCACATATGTAGCCATGCTGGGGGTAATGCTCTCACCAACCCAGACTGAACCTGACATTCATGTGGAGACGTTTAACATTTGCAACACACCCCACTCATCACATAGTCTCACTAGATCTCCACCACCACAGGCCACACATAGTATGACTACAACATTTGCAGAACCTCTCCATACTCTCCGTGTAGGCAACAGAGGCATCCCCTATCACAAAACACAACACCGATTACTTATAGCCCACAAACTCATGTGTGCACATCAACTACAGCCAATAGGGTGTCATAACATACCCAACACACCGGTCATGGGTGACTCTGTAGGTGGTCACACTGATGTCCCAATCAGCAGGCTACACAAGGCGATAGTCGCTTACATCTGGCTGTCGGGTAACAAGATAAGCAACATAACCTATGCACCCATGCCACACCTCACCAGGTACAATTTGACTGTCATTCTCCATGTTAGTGTGACTGCCCTGAGATGTAACTTCCTGGACTACATGTACAGGGAAACAATAGCTCTCCGGTCTTGTAGCCCAGAAGGTATCGCCCAAGCCCTGAGAAGCATTCTGCATTCATCCAGACTGATACCACTGTACAACGACTGAATGTTTCACTTCAACAGTTGCCTATGCTTCTGCTGTCAATCCATAGGCATCCAGTATCTGTCTGCTTTGAATGACATGGTCAACAAAACACGATGCTTTGGCACAGATGACCTGCACCTGTCAGCCCTGGGAGTACAGATGACATGTAAGGCTCTTGCTGCTCCTATACTGCCTGTCTTGGACAGTTTCCAATAACATTCACCACCAGAACAGGAACAGGAAAGCAAAACCTGGGGTACTGTTACACAATGCTTGACATCTTCATCTCTAACGCACTCAGGCGAGGCACTACTTATAATTTAACACTTTGATATCTCTGCAGTGACTGGGACCTGCCTCTAGGCTCTGGAGAGCACACCTGCCCTGACAGGTTACACGCAGACCACACCTTTCAGTCATGTAACCAGGACCGGAACACCCACGGTGGAGGTGTGTCCATATTTCACAAGGATGTACACACCTCCAGGCTGGTTCCTTAGCACAATGCATCAGAGGTGATCCACGTGCAACTAACTGTGGCCAGAACTGCTATACACATTGTAACTTGCTACAGATTCAACAACATACCCCATGGTTACTGGCCCTCATTTCTTGGTGTACTGGACAGTAGGGTTCAGACAGGTACTACTGATGTGAGACTGACACTACCCCACACTTAACTGGGATACCTACTCATGTACCGACACATTAGGCCAATGCTTTCTGGGATTCATAACCTCCACTCGGCTGGATCAACCCATACACACCACCACCAAGACCAACAATATCCTAGACATGGACATTATCAACATGTGACTGATGTTCCACACCTGGGGTTATCCCCTCGTTGATAGTTTCCGAACATATGCTAATCACCCTTGTTATCCACATCCCAGCACCACACCCTTCATGGAATACACAGTACAAGATTTCTACAATGCCTACTTCAGACGTCTTATGACAGCGGTAGTAAACGTCATGACACCCGTGCAGATGGACAATGCACTTACAAATGCTGAAACATACACCAGTGCACTTCATTAGCACTTACACGACTGCATGGATCATGCTATCCCAAACAGAGCCATGATGGTACCCACCAGATAATGGATGCCACTCTGGGGGTCCAGTTCCATGCACATAATGTGCAACAGAAGGTGGTGGCTGTTGCAAAGTGGAGTACAATCCCATGGGTGGGATAGCTCACTGGTCAGCCTCAGTAGGAATCCGGGATCCCTTATCACATCCTCCAAAGCTAGCTATGTAAACATTACTGTGACACATTCCAAGGACTACCACAAAGCATTATGGAGGTATGTCAGTACTCAATGGCAATACCCACATCTGCTCTGACATACGACGGTTATGCAGGAACATTACAGACTGACTGCTATTGGCAACATCCTGGCAGATAGGGTCAATGCTAACTTTTCACCCTTTCACTCCCTACAGGGCCAAAATCCATACAGGAACAATGCAGAGTCCCTGTGGTCACAACTACCCAGTTCCAACCTGCACTCTCTAAGGCCTGGAACACAGACTCCATGTGACCGTCCAACATCCCAGGCTGTGATTTACACAAACCTCAGAATGACATGGCTCCCCACTTGGCCACCAGATTCAGTAATAGCCCTGTATCAGACATTGTGGCCCCTGAATGGTACACAGCAACAGTTATCACACTCCACGCAGGTGGCACCACAATGAACCACAGGGACTATTGCCCTATACACCTGACTGGACTGTTCTGCAAGGCTATGGGGCACATCATCATGGAAGCCATTCACAGAGACATTGGTGACCCCCAGACCTTTGATGCCACCCGGGTTGGATTTGTTAGGGCCAGACCATTGCTCCTACACCTGGTGGACTCCTTTGATACAGTTACCAGGGTAGTTGATGACGGTAAGGGGGTCCACACAGCCTACATTGTCCTCTCATTGGCTTTCAGCACCATTCTCCAGTCTGGTATTGACAACATACACATCCACCTGCACATCGACCCCTACGTCTCGGGATGTTATGCAAAGTGGCTCACGGACAGGACCCACACAATGAGGGTAGCATACCATGGTACCTACTGTAATTCAGTTACACTTGGCGTACCACAGTCCTCAGTCATAGGGCCCCTCATGTTCAGTATATGCTTCCCTGAGGTACAGGCTAGCATAGAGGGACTTTCCCTGAATAGGTTTCCAGATGACTGCAAACAAGGAGCCATGATTGATCCACCAGCTGATACAGACACCCTCCATATGGGTGTCACTGTGACGGATACTTGATGTCAATAACATGGCCTCAAGCTGCATAACACAAGGTGCATAGACATCCTCTTTGGATTACACCAATCACCCACTGACTATCACATAGGTGGTAGTCCCCTACATACATGTGACATTATAGGGGATCTTAGTACACACGTAGACAGCACCCACTCCTTTGATAACCATATTGCCAATGTGGCGTGGATATCCTTCTACGTGGCCACCCTTATCTGTAATAGGTTTGTAGCTGCAACAAAGGCACCCATTGTACCTCTATACTCCTGACGTATGACACACGTTCAAGGGTACAACACCCCTTTTGGGGTGTACCTTACAGAACAGCAACGGCTTTACATACCACAACATTAACACACCATGAGGATTATTGACCTCTGAAGGATGACGTATGTGGCACAACTACGGACAACACGACTGTACACATTTGCAAACTACATACTCAGGGGTGACCTCTGCTGAACATACAGGGCTCATGTCCACAACAATATTTATGGATATACTCCACATAAGCAACATAAGCAAAGGCCACTGAGAGCAACATGCTCATGGATATGTGCACAAATGCAACAATGAGTGGGACGTGCTTGAGGGATACATTCCTGAACCAGACACTCACCATGCTTTGGAACATGATTCCTATGTACATCAAGCAGGGACACTCACTAGCACTCTTCATGAGATACCTCGATGGGTGGATGGGAGACACACATGTATGCCAGGGATCACTGCAGTGGCTGTACTGTACACAGGTGCAGGTAACAAATGGCTCTGCTGTTCACAGACAGGACACTACCCTAGGGAGGTGCCACTGGTGAAAACACTGTCATTGGGCTTACACATGGACTTGGCCAGACAGCATAGTACCTCACTATGAACCTGTGAAGCTATTACATGTCCTTTGTGCATGGATAATTGAGTAGCTCTTCCATTTCAGTTAGCTATCATGCTGTTACAGTGTCCCGTGACTACAAGCCATATGTATGCTGTTATTGTGTATTGTACATGTCAATAGACGATACCCTTTGTTTGCATGATATAACAGTTATGCTGTGTAAAATATCTGACATATCTACCTACAATACTGTACATTACACATATTTTAAACATTATTCCATAATGCAAAGCATATTTGCACAGCAGGACCACCTTAGGCATGTTATTCTCATTATATGCCCTTACACATGCCTACTGTGACAGTATATCAACATATACTATCCCCTGCTACGGCACGTACTTGTTGGACAAACCCTACCACTGACGGCAGGTGGTGTGGAATTGTTGTGTTTAAAGCCCTCATGTAGCATCCCTTGTGGTGTATGAGATGTTTACCTTGTGGCCCACAGCAGGACACACAATTTCTGCAAGCATTACTATGCTCAACAAGACATCACTACATAATACCTTTTCCCACTTTATGCATTGAGTACACTTTAATTACTACAAAATAGGCTCTACATACACTGACATACTGAGTGTTCTACATACCTTGTTTCCGAGTCTTCGTAAATATCTCTCTTACACCTTTACTGTTTAAAAGGTTCTATGGTATGAGCTTACAGTTTGAATGTATGGCAAGGCATCCTTATATACGTCGATACCTGTAACATGTGGCATCCTGCCGCCAATTGGTGTTCCTGAGTAAATTATTACATGCACATCAGCTGTGCCACTACTCCATTCACCAATTACATGGCAACAGTGGGGTATAATTGAATTCTACACATGGGCGTTGCCCTTTTGGCCTACCTTCGGGGAGATGGCCTGTATGTGTTTTGTTGTGAGGAATTGCAACTGCTATTTGGAGAGACACGGATATTTTGATTTCATGTCCCCCGTGGATTGTGTGTGACGGCTAGAGTATGTGGTTCTACATGTGAGAGTACCTGTCATCTCAACCGTCTGATAAGGGACTACTGCAAACAAAACCTGTAACATTGCCGTGTGTTCCATTATACAACAGCTACGATTTCACATGGTGCCATTACAAATGTGTCTCTCACAAGGTATGTTAACAGTTCTACAGATGTAATTGAGTGAGTGAACGTTTGTGATGTTATTACAGTCTGTATTGCAATTGTTTCGGGTGTGGGGAAGATGTAGGTGGGTGTACATAGCATATACAGGTTTGTGGGGACTGCATTTCTACATATTCCATATATGTGTGTGGGCTCCTTCCCTAATTGAAGACCTATCATTTAGTAGACTGAGAAACTATGGTTGTTAAGGGCTTATACATTGAGCCATTGTTAATTGGTTTCTATATAGCATGCAGGTGAGGTTGATACCTTAATACGTCCGGAAATACATCGATATGTAAGGGAATGTTACTAAATGACAGCTGTCTCGTGTATTTCTGTCACAGATATTTGCACTCATTGCAGTTGTGTTGGTGACTGAACCTCTTTGGCATGGGTTGCCACCTTTTCAAATGGCCATAGTGGGACATTTGCAGGACACACATCGGTGTTTACAGGCTGACACATACCCATGGTCAGTACACAGGATAGAACATACTTTTATCTTGAATACATACTTATTCTTGAAGCACTTTAGCTACTTATCATTTTTCATGTAACATTTACGTATTTTAGATACAGGCATAACTATTTAATGCAACTATTATATAATATATGGGACATAATTATGTCCTACAATCTCGGACATTTGCCCTTTTTAATATTTTTTGTCAGGACACAACTGCCCAGGGAGGGGCTGTCCCTCCTAAAGTGGGACAGGTGGTAACCATATGCCTACGGCCAGCTATGACCACACCTACCGTAATGATCTACCTCTGAGTTAGCACTAACAGACACACGATGCAAACACACACACACACACACACACACACACACACACACACACACACACACACACACACACACACACATTACAGTCCCACAGAAATAGACACAGCACCCTCAACACACACATACACAGACTACAGCAATCACAAACACAGATGAACACAGTACCTACCTGGACTGCAGCACCGCAGCGATAACTAAATGTCCCTTAACATCGTGACAATACTACTCTTGGTTCTAGTGTTCTGGTACTGTGGTCTTTCGGTCTTTCAGCCTCATGATTATGCGTGTCGGTATGTGACACATTCTATAGTTGGCAGTATCCTATTTATTTGTACCTCCATGGTTGTGTACATGTCATTGACCTATGTATATATTTGCAGATATAGGTGAATACATATATATCAACTTATATCTCTCTATCACCCTTTCTATCTCTGTGATATATATATACAGAGAGAGAGAGAGAGATAGAGTGAGAGGGAGAACACACCTTTCATTGTGTACATGTCAATGTATACTGTTTCCTGGACTCCGCACATTTGTGTTTTAACCTGTCAGAATACACATCTGCCGTTGGTACATCTCGGGTAGCTTAGTGTTAGGTGATTGTGTACATGATTGCGTGTTGTACTCCTGGCAGTAGTCGTTTTACCCTTCAGAGCAGGCACTATTAGTACAGGGGTGAATAATGCTAGTTTCACCTGTTCTGGACATCGTTGACCGTGATCTGCATGATATTCAGAAAAGCTTAGCCCTGTTTTGCGCATATCCGTATATTCATGTTTAAAAAATGCTTACCAGCACTTGCCAACGCATAATCCCGCTGACATGTGCTAAACCTGATCTGATGACCTGCATCCAACATCCATTATTCGTGCCTTCGGGATTACGTAACGTCCCTTGCAGGACGTGGGACCAGGAACATGCACGACAGTCAGTGCATTTACCACTTGGGCATCTGGGATTTGTACACGTGTTATGGTGTTTTGTATGTGGACTGTACTATGGCTGTTACTCCATACTGCAATCAAATGTGTAACTCAGTTAGTTTACATATGGATGAGACCTATTAATGGTATGTCCAAGTGATGTTTAATGGATGTGCTCCAGCATTGGTAATGTATGTCACAGTGAGCCACACACTATAATGTGCTACACCTTCACACAACCATAGGTGGAGCATGCTGGGGTGACAGATACCTGTCATGGGTACTCCCCATGCTTTGCCACTACATCCCTGATTACATTATATGGAGCCCCTCATTAACACACCAGGTAAGCCATGCAGAGTGTGCAGGGAACAGTGATTACACACATGGGTCCCGCATTTGGCTCTGCTCCACTGAGGGACAGTTGGTTAATCGATGTGGTGGCAACAGCAGACACTGTTTGCCTCAGTTGATGAATGGCCTCTGACAATCGGGCATGTACCTACCGATGTACCTTGGAACCTATACATACAGTATCAACATATGCTGTTAGGTGCGTGTACTGTTCAGGTGTTGACATTCCTTGTTCCAATAGCTGTTGTGTGTGCAATGGTTGAGGGCTGCCTATGTAGGATTCACACAGTAGGCCACCTATACATTACAATTTACAGGTGGTTGTGTGTGTGTGTGCCATCCAGCTTACTGTGTGTGCAGGTGGAGAGGTGTGTCAGTCCGTAGGGCCTACACTGTCAGTGTATGTGCTATACATTCCCTCTTTGCCAAGGCATGGGCATATTGGGCACACCTCCGTCTGCCTACCGGGGCTGGCACAGGGTGTTTGTAGTCTGAACCCCTCTGTGACTGTGATGGCCTTGGCAATTGCGGTGGGCTGTGAGGGCCTTCACCATTATGTCCCTGCTGCAGCTGTTTCCGCAGGATCATATTATGTAGCATGGCACATACTATGAAGATGTGGGCACACGTGCCTGGAGAGTATTGCAAGACTCCACCAGATATGTCCAAGCAATGGAACCGTGATTTCATCATCCCAAACACACGCTCTATGATGATTCTGGTTTGTGCGTGTGCCTCATTATGGCGTTCATGCATGGGTGTGTGTGCATTTCTGATGGGAGTCATCATCCACGGCTCCAGTGCATAGCCAGCATCCCCCACAAGGTGGCCATGTGGGATGTCCCCCCTAACAAATACCTGATACAGCTGTGAGGCATGCCAGATGTGGGAGTCATGGTAGCTTCCAGGGCTGCCGGCACACACATCCATAATAATGCCCTGGGCATTGCACATGACCTGGCAGTTGATGGAGTGGTATCCCTTGCAGTTTATGTAGTGCCTACCATGCTCACCGGGTGGTGACTTGATATGTATGTGCATGCAGTCTATTGCACCCAGTACCTCTGGGTAGTGTGCCACCTGGTGGAAGAGACGCATATTGCTGGCCAACTCCTCCTGAGTTCGGGGGAAGTATATATGCTCATTGGCATGTGGTAACATAGCATCCAGGAACTGGTGTAGTACCCTGGATGCTGATGCCTGTGAGATCCCCATTATATCTCCAGTTGGCCTTTGAAAGGTACCTGTGGCTAATATTCGCAAGCTTACACATACCTTCGTGTCCACTGGGATGGGTTCCCCTCTGTTGTTTCTGGATCTCAGGCGTGGCCGGCACAGCTCAAGTATTTGCTGTAAGATATCCCGTGCCACCCTGTAATGCTCTGCTATCTCCAGATCATGTAGCCCCTGGTAGGTTACCCTTGGTCTGAACACTCTTCTCCTCCTCCGGAGCCTGCAGTGGTTGTCAGCATCATCTCCACAACACCTTCAGTCTCTAACACATGGTGATGAATCACAGCTATGGCAGCTCCCAACATGTACATTGAAAAAGTTCCCCATCTGTTTACACCGATGGTGCAGTTTTTGGGAATACACAGGTGTGTGTGAGGTGCCTTCACACTTTATACTATTGTGCTGTGAACACTGATGATGTCATAGGGTGTGTATGTACCATTGGAGCTACAGGGTATCTTATGTGTTTTACCACAGGTACTGCTATTGTGGTACCTTTGGTGTTGAATTACATTTGGCTGCCGTGGATTACCTCTTGCCCTTCCCTTAACATTTCTTAACGTTTCCCCTCCCATTTACTGGCATGCATCCAGCAGCCTGCTTTCATTTGTACTTTCCAAAACCTGGCTTTTCTTACAACATGTGCCCTATGGCCGATCTACTGCAGGTTTGCTTTGCTCTGCTATGACAGTTCTCTTTTCTTTGCAATCCGACACCTCCCCTATCCTGTTCTGCAGGTTGCTGCGAGCAGACTTGTTAGCTGCCGTCGATTGCCCACTGTGAGTTAATAGGTGTTAATTGCTCAGTTGTACTCCAATTACCCTACTGCAGCATTTCCTTATTTTCTTCCCCTAACCTTCCTGTTTGAGCTATGGTGTGCAGTGCGTGCATCCGCTTACCGGGATTCAGGAACGTTTTGATCCACGTATACATGCGCTTTCGGGCACCATATGTGCTCTCAGCTAAACGATGCTATGCCTACCTCCCCACCCCTATCCTGCGGCTTTGCTTAGCAATGGGCAGGCCGGATTTGCATTGCTCCAATGTGCTTACAGCTACGGTGGCACATCCCACTGCTGATGTCATGTATACCTCCAAACCACTTCTCGGTGTTGTAGGGCTGCGCCGTATGGTACAGCCTTAATCCGGCGGGACGTATGCGATTCACTATTACTTGCCTCATTTGCATTGCATTGACTACTAATTCATAGTTACCACGCCGAACACTGTCACAGACCCTTAGCAACCCTTGCAGCTTGGTTGTGGTGTACCATGAATACCATTGAGTATTATGGTGAAATCATGATTTGTATTACATTGAGATTTTATGACATTTGTGTGTATTTTCCTTGTGTTCCCATTTGCGCAGACATGCCCTGTGGTTGTACTTTGCGTTACTTCAGACATGACATTAAATGTTGTTTTTTAGGTGTTCTGCATCATTACTTATGCCATTGGCTGTATATTTAGCCATTGTAATATGTTAACTTTGTAATACATGAGCCTGATCCACTTTCATAGCTCCGATGTTCTGTTTGGAAAAATGTAAACAATTTTATTTTGGTTTACATTTCTGTGGGCTTATGCTACACCTGCACCACTTCATGAATCACTATGTACCTTCATTTGAATGGTGCAGTACTGCACATGGGGTGATTAGCATACCTGTGCCGAGGGATGCGCAGATATGGCGTATACTGGTAGTGCACGTGGAATTGGATCGTACCTGAATCGCTCGGCCGCCATATTTGGCATTATACCACCTACGCTATGCCTGCGCCTGGTGCAAGCTTCATGAATCCCAGGGATAGATCAAGTTCTTCAGTCACTCTTGCTATCCACATGCCTTGAGATTTTCTCATATTTTGTTTTGTGACATGGAGATAAATACTGTTTTGCATGAAGGACAGAGCTGACTTGTGGATTTCCTGAATAAGTTGTTCACCACTTTGTGAGAGCTTGCTTTTTGGTGAACAGTCAAACAGAAATTTGACTTTTTCTTTATTTCATTTGTGATAATGTGTAGGAAACTCATGGATTTGTCTATGTGTTTCAAATATTCTTCCATGTATTCCGTGGTGCTGTTCCACATTATACAAATTACATCAATGAACTAAATGCACTACTCCATGAGAAAACAAGGGATTTGTTTACAGCATGATCTCCACAGATACAAAGTACTGTATTTGCTAAACTGGATGACATGCTCATGCCCATCTCTGTTCTCAACTGCTGTTTATACAATTTTCCATTTAAATAGAAGTTGTTGTTTTTGAAATAAAAAGTTGTAAAGAGTTAATTTCATTATACTGAGTTCCTCCCTTTTTATGTTGTAATTATGCAGAGATTTTTTACTGTTTTAATGAAAAATTAATTGACATCAAGGGTCACCAGAAGGGTGTCAGGAATGATGTTGATGTTATTAATTTTCCTGAGACGGTCCATTGAATTCAGTAAATACAAAGAGGCTGAGCTGGCCTGTGGTTTGATTATATGTTCAAGAAAGAGCAAAAGTGGTTCAGGTGCTGAGACTCCTCCTGTGATGACTAGTCTATGGGAGGTCTGTGATGGGGTTTGGGAATACCAAAGAATTTAGGAATTAGGGGATGTTCCACTGTGCAAAATTCTGGCAGGTTCTCTTAGGAGATGTTCCACTGTGCAGAATCCTGGCAGGTTCTCTTCCAGTAAATTTGCATTGTGGAGCTCAAGTAGCTTTTGGTTTATGGTTTCCTATGCATGTTGGGCAATGCTGAGGTTGATGTTTTCACACATTTTTGTAGTACTTCTTGTTTTCAAGCATTTTTTTAGTACTTCTTGTTTTCATAACATTTTTGTAGTACTTGTTTTCAAGCATTTTTGTAGTACTTCTTGTTTTCAAACATTTTTGTAGTATTTTTTGTTCTCAAGTACACACATTATTTTGTGGTTGTAGTTGGCAGTGTTTGTGATAAAAATGCCCCCTTCTTTGTCAACTTTCATAACTTTCTAGCTATGGTCTTGACATAATTTTTTAGAGCAGTGATTTCTGCTTTAGTGACGTTGTAAACTTTCTTTTTACAGGGTACTGCCAGGGTTTTGTAGATATCCTTCTCATGTTTTTCTTCCAAGGCCCACAATATAGTGCAGAGGGGTGAGTAGAATGTTCTAGTTTATTTTTCATCCATCCTTTTTGTTTTCCTCCTCCTACACAGCCAATTATCAGCTCACCCTGGTGCCTCAGTCCTATATTGGGTCTACATACTTACCTAATTGTAATCCCCCCCCAGACTTGCTCCACCAAGGTTGGGACTGATAAGAATCATTAAGGCATCTGTGAACCACATGTCAAACTTGCTGCTTTGGGTCTATGTAATGACCTACCCTCATCTGACCTTTCATTACATTTATCCTTTATGTCCAAGAGGTAGTCCTGTCTATGGATCACACCTCCCCAGTGGGAATACCTAGACAAACACCCTCTCCCTGGGATGCCAATCTCTCCCTGCCAGTACTTCAGAAACCTGAGACTATAATTTAACACTTGTCTCCTGGGACATCAGTAAAGCTTTACTCCTTTATGCCACAATACTGACTTTCCAGCCATTAATTCTGTCACTGTTTGGGGTTTGCATGTCAGTTATGCCATCCTGATCTTTGTGGTTTTTGTCCTTATCAGTAAAGAAAACTTTTAGATTGAGTTTTCTGTAGTATAATCTGAGGTCAATAATTTATGATAATTTGTAATAAACTGCTTGTGTTGTATGATATAAAGGTAAGTTCTTTGGATACAATGTTATATTCCTTGTCTGGTACTAAATGTTTGAAAACATTTCAGAGTTTAAGCATGCACCAGTGTTTGGTGGATTTGTTTGTCTGGGTTGTTCAATTGATTGTTGGCTGTGGGTTTTTTAAAGATGGGGAGTGTTTCTTTTGACATAGTATAAGAGTCTCTTGAATTGGCACTCCAGAGTATGCCACGGGAAGAAAGTTCCTTTGGGAATTTGGATTGTCTTCCTCAGTGTTTCCATTTTGGTCAATGAAGATGGACTCCTGCCTTTCTGATAAACCTGTTGTGATGCTGAGGATTGGTTCATTATTCCTTACAAAAAAATGTGGTCTCTCATCATCTTGGATGTTGACAGTTCGTGATCCCGTGCTAACCTTCATATGGGAGTAATCCAATGAGCTTTTCTGTTTATAGCTAATAGTGTTTTTTTATGGATGTGGAATTGAGTTCTTTGTCATCAGGGTCAATGTGCCCATCTAAGTTTACCAGGTTTTGGCATAGGCAGCCTCATATCTTGCAATTTTATTTAATTTTTTTGTTTATGAATCATGTTTTAGTATTGTATCTGTGATATTAACCATAATGGACATCCACTCAGTTCTGCTGCTGAATTCTTTTATCAGTGAGAAGATGTACTCCAGGATTTAATAAAATCCAAGCAGGCAATGTGTAGAGCCTACATGGAATGTATTCATGTGCATGGCCACGGTTCCACCTCAGCAGCGCTCCATGCATATTAATGATGGCACGCTGATGAGGGAGAACATAGAAGCAAGGTTATTGAATCCATGTAGGGAGAAGTATGGAGGGTACCAATGGTTGTGGATACCTGGTAAGATGCTATGTACAGGATGAGGCACCCTGTAATGCTCCCTGCTACTGTTGAAATGCTGTGAATTGTTTTAAATGTGTAATATTTTAATTTTAAGAACTTTTTTCCTCTCTGTATGTTTGTGCAGCACAGTGCAGAGCATGGCAATGCCAAGCTGTGCTGACATATAGACAGCTGACACCTGCTACACATTTAAAAATAGAAATCAGATGTAATTTATTATTATGGATTAAATTATTTTATTTATTCTTTTTTTTTAATTTTTTTTGTTTTTGTTTCTGTTTGTGTGGTGCAAAGCACAGCAGAGCTGAATGATGCTCATACATACATAGCCGACACCTGCCAGACATCTAAAAATAGAGACCGGATGTAATTAATTGTTTATGTCTAGGTTTGTTTAAGCCTGGTTGCATGTTGGAATGTGGTGCTCAGCAATGCTCACAGGCAGCCTAGTAGTGTATTTGAAGGTATACTAGTTATTATGCTATCCAAGTAGCTAAATGGATAGAGCTATGACCTAATGTGTAGCAAGTCCTGGCTTCGAGTCCATAGCAGTCATAACATTTCTGTAATCTAATATACTGCTTTTTTTAATTTAACAAAAAAATTCTGAAATATGGCAGTGCTGCACAGTGCAAAACACTGCTTAAACATGCCAATGGCTACTATAGTTTGCTCAGTGCTAAGCTTCATGAAAACCTTGGTTGTATGAGTTTTCATGCTGCTCAGCTCTGCTTAGCTGGTTTGCACACTGCTAAGTAATGTGACACTTTGCTGAATGTAACTCAATGACATGCAAGGGTGGAAAAGCAGCCTATATTAAATGCAATAGCCTGGAATTCTGCACCATTCCTTGGAGTCTAATCGACTGTGGATATGACAGGCGGTACTGGTGAAGGTGGGCGCTTTCAGGCACAGAGATGGGTGCTAAGGAGTCCAGGGTATTTGTTGGGCTCCCGGTAAAAAATCATGAACTCAGACTACTGCAGGGTGGTTTCCAGGGCTCGGAGTGTAAGGCAGAGGCCTGGGACCAGTTGGCCAGGGAGCTCATCACTATTACTGGTATCCCCTGCACAGGTGATCAATGTCACCACCATTATGATGACATGAAGAGGAGAAAGAGGGAAACCTTGGACACCTGGGCTCAAGAAGCCAGAGCTGGGAATGCCCCACAAATATGTAAGTATGTTTTCCACTGTTTTACCAATATGCAAGCTGAATGTCTGCAAAACTGGAATGCATAATGGCGTGCTTCTCTCCCATCAGCTGCAGGTGAGAGGGCTCGCAATGTCGACTCCAGTGCTGGACACCTGGCCAGGTTGCGCAGTGAGTGTGGTATATATGGATTTGTTATGCTAACTGTAGTGCAATAAGCAAGAAAAAGTAAAGCATTTACTGCAATACAGTCTACTCAATAAAAACTGCAGTGCAATAAATGGGCAGGTAGAACTGTAGTGCAATAAATGGGAAATTAGAGCTGTAGTGTAATAAATGAACAATAGTAACTGTATTGCAATAAACAATAAACAATACCAATAACAGTAAGCAAAATGGTGTACAGCAGGATTGTGTTGTTATAACCATTGCAGTAGAGCTGTATGCATTGTATGTCTGTGGTAAGGTTGCTACAGTCAAGTGTAACACTGTAATAGCTGTAGAATGCAAAATTAATGGCCTGCAAACTGTACAGTTTAACTCATAGTATGATCCCAAAGCTGTCTCCAGGCCAATATTGGTCACATAATGCTCTCTGTTCCACCTACTTCCGGTAATAAAGGTATATGGGTGAGGTAGCCCACTCTATGGGCAGATATTGCGTGGACTTCACAGACATTTATCAGCAATACCAATAAAATGTTAACCAGCATTGTTGATTCCTAAATAAATCTGATGCAATATATGCAGTATGGTTGTATTCCATGCATGTGTGTTCTGCTGTCACTGCTGTCAATTATAACACTGTAATAGTTCTAGAATGCAAAACAAATGTCCTGTAACATGTATTGTTCAACTCATACTATGGTACAAGGTTGTCTGCAGGCCATTATCAATCACATAATGCACTCATTTTCCCCCACTCCAGGAACAAAAGGTATATGGGTGAGGTAGCCCATGTTATGAGCAGATATTGTGTTTAGATTTCACAGGCACTAATCAGCAATACCAATAAAGTGTTAATCAACATTATTGATTCCTAAATACATCTGTGCAATGATTTCCAGTAAGGCTATATGTCTTGCATGTCTGTACTAAGTTGCTGCAGTCAATTATTACAGAATTTGCAGATGTGCCCTGCAGTCACAGCTATTGGGTTCTATTCCCATGCCTGCCAACTAAGGCATGAAGGATGTCTAGTGTATGTACTGTACACAAACATGCCTCTCAAGTGTCAAGGTTTCTCATAATTTAATTACAACTGCCTAATCCGTCTGTCACAGAATTTCCAGAAAAATGATTACCTGGAATGCAATTTATTACCAAATCCACTTACAGAACACCTTGGTAGTTATATAAGTCCACATTACTTGGAACTATTCTGTGTAGTTGTGTACCTGCTTTTATTATTGCTTGACCCATGCTGACCCATGCTAACAGCTTGAGAGGTACGTAAGTGCTACATCTGCTATAGAAGAATTTTAGTCACTGTACTCAAAACTGACACTACACACCTGTAGAGTATTTATTATCAGTGTTTTCAGGGATATAATCTGCAATGTCAGTAATGGAATGTTTTTCTCTCTCTTCTCATATCTTCATTTAATTATTATTGTTATTTATTATTATGATGTAATATTAACATATTTTGTTTAACTATATTTTGAAAATGTGGTTTATTATTATGTTTTATAATAATTTAATATTGACATATTTTGTTAAACTAACTATTTTGGAAAAATGTGGTTTATTATTCTTATGTTTTATTATGATTCAATATTAGCATACTTTGTTAAACTGCTTTGTTGGCCTTATGCTTTAATTCTTACTGGCATGTTGTTAACATACTGACTGTTATGTTATTTACTGTTGTGTTATACATAATATATATTAATATGTATCTGTATTAATTAAAATAAGATTCCAGTCTGTTAATACTAACAATAGTTTGGTTATTACTAACCTTAACTTATTGCTATACCTGATTTACTCCAGCATGTCAAGGTAGGCCTGTTCCGGCTGATCCACCTACCTTGCCTCAACTGGCCATGGCACTGGGTCTCAGCACATTTGGGACCCAGAATGGTGATGCTTCCTCTGAAGCCCCTGCACTACCTGTGGCATCGGGTAGTACTGGTCCACAGGAAGGAGATGGGTCCCCCTTTCGGAGTGGTAGTAGAGGGGAAGTTGTCATCCAGGCTGAGCTGCTGGCCTTGGTGCACAGGATAGTCTACTGTGGGTTTGACTGCTGCCTGCACCAGATTGAGGGCATGCTGGCCAACCTGGTGGGGCAGCCTCGCCCTGGTGTACAGCCTCCAGCACTGCCACCCCGGGTCATTGAAGGAGCAGTGCCGACAGTCCCATTGCTGGGGATGTGAGTCACTCTGCTGCCTCGTGGAGGCACATGTGACCTGGATTCTACAATACCCTCCCTATCCAAGGTGTTCACCCCCTCATGTGTCACACACCACCCCTGTCTGCTGTCTAGTCTGACTTGTCTGTCTGCAAATGCATTCTCACCTACCCAAGTTACCACCCCGACATGTACCTATGTCCCTTCCCCAACATTCCACTCTCACCTGACCCCCCAAAAAAATCATCCCATACATAGCTCTCCATTTTGCATGTGTCCACTGGACACACATAATTTGTTCCAATTGGCTTGACAGTGCAGTTATGTTGTCCTCACCCCTCTCTTTGGGGTTGAGAGTTCAAAGTCATGTACACATTCTTCCAAAGTTCACAGTTGTTGCTGTACAAGAAATGGATAGCTATGGTTCTTTCCTACACCCTTCCTGCACATCCCTACCTACTTTTCACTATGTTTTCCCCCTGCTTGCACCCCATTTCACCACTTTCTTAGCTCCCCATTTTTTTCTTTATTTTTTTTAGTGCATTGCTGCATGATGTACTGCATCATGCAGCTTCACTAAGCTCAGCTAAATAGAGCTATATTGACTATATGTGTTTTAAAACTTGTAATACAGACCTACAAAATAAACACCTGTACCATGTTTCGAAACTGAGACCATCACACCTGCAAACTACTGCATTAACCTGCCAGGCCACACAACTCTTAATTAAAACAGGTGGTTTAAACAAAACATAGTAATTGCCAATTACAGTCATTAAGTGTGTTTCAGTGGAGCTGTGCAACATGCGGCGACATGCAAACTTGATTAAAAATTAATGGAGAAAATTGGAGTGTACCTTGGACTCCAGTGCAATAGTAAACCACTAGAAAGCCAAAAACATAATAATGGATGTAAGTGAGGCCTGTGATAGCAGGTAAATGTGCCCATCATCAGCAACATATGGAAAGACACCTGCTAAGGCATTAATGTCAAAAGATATGTTCAACTGGGACCCTGGTGCAAACATACATCCATATAAAGCCATGCACGTTCTGATAGATGTAGAAAATGTATATCACAGCCTGTATGTGTGCACATATATCTTGCAAATACACCTGCTGTAGCAGTGATTCAGTAGCTCAGTCTGTTCATCACCTAGCAAACAGTACATTTTGCCACACACACAGTCCTGGATTAGTGGTGTGTAGAAGTGAATTTACAGTATTGTCAAGGTAGCAATTAATGACTGAGTCATGCACTCTTTATCCACACAATGCATTTCAAATGATATGTCTGCTTTTCACTGATGGAAGTCACAGGCCTGCAGGGAGGAACACACTTCACATATTCCTGTAGCAAAACTATATGTGCATAAAGTGCCACATTATACATTAAAATGCATTCACATAGAATGTCAACACAGGTACTGCAAATGAGGGCCACTAATATCAGATGGCACCACACAATCCTTCCAAAGTCACTGTGTAGATTATCACAGCTAATATACACATTGGAAGTCCCTGCTTGTAACAAAGCCTGCCCTCATACATGCTGCAAATTATTACCAGACTGTAACACATGACCTGGCAGCTGCCCAAATGGCAGACATATTCTTATATTTATACCCCATCTTACTCAAGGACACATCAAACATGTTGCCTAGTACTCTGCTAGTGATACCGTTGCCTGACATACTTACCTTAAACACATGCCTTAATTGGAATGGAAAGGGTAGACTCACTCTGGCTCTGCCTCTACAACAAGGCTGACACAGCTCCCACAGTTACTCCTACAGCTTGTTGTCCTCCAAAGTGTTCACACTCTTTGCCTATGTCTATTACCTGCAGCAGTAGCTGCAGTCTGTAGCACATACATCTGTATGTAAAGGTTACTGCTACAGACCTACCCTCTGTGACAATATAGTCTCCTACCTCCAGTAATTTCCAGCACAACATATCAGAAAGGGGCCCTAATCTACATGAAGGCCTTATATATTGTACAGTGGTTGCATGTCATTGGCTGATAATAGTGCAAATCAGCTGTGTTGGCTGCAATTATCATTTCAGAACCACAGATTGGTTTAGAGACAATCAACTGCTGATGAGAAGCATGTTTAAAAAGCAAACAGCTAGCTATGGGGAACCATTCTGTATGAGAATTTCATCACAATGAGAATGCCTTTGTGAAAACTTTACTATCACCACATATCAACAGAGGAGTACTGCAGTCCATCAGGTATGTAACTGATTTTGTCTACAATAGGATGCAGATGGGTGAATAGACTTATGGCGAATAGGGATTACAGCATTAAGCCTGTCTTAGACATGTGATAATGACATGCCATTGATCTTCTGCTGTCTTACATCTACAAACGGTGTACAATACATCAAGGGTGCATTGTCTTTTGTCATTGTGGCACACTGGTCTCATTGAACTGTCCCTTTATAGTGGTTGTAATATCACACTGCTATTTGTCTGGCACTGTTCTTATGACATATTATTGGGTGGTTGCCCATAGGGGACACACCACAGTAAACTCAAGTGTTGGTTGTATGATCATACAGCAGTATCTGTCATGGCACACATGGGAATACCTGACTATTGCTACTATCTCAGTTGTCTCCACATACTTAGTATGTTTGCACACTGTGGAGTATGACATGTGTGAGCAAGCAGTGGATCATGCCAGCCATTTTGTCCTAGCTGTATCTCTACATGGTGTACCTCCATGTATGTGATCCTGTAATGTATTCCCCTTTTGTTGTCTTTCAGGAATCATATACTCTAGACACTCTTGGATGTGAAAAATTAAATTATCCTGGAAGGACTAAGGCAACATCATCACATCCTACTGTCCAGGGGGAGGAAAAACAGGGAATAGCGAGCTGCATTGTAGGCATACCTTGTCCATAATATGAATGGCATGGGCCACCAGGGCAGGACATATGAGCAGGTTCGACACAACACAAAGGACATGATAAATGCTGCTTGATGAAGGGCAGTAGTTGTAGTCAGGGATCATGTCATCACCAGTGGAGGACCTGCAATGGAACAACCACTCTCAGTCACTGAGGAATTCCTTGCCAACCTAGGCACACACACAACAGCTCTCAGGCATCCATCACACCATACATCGTGGAGGTGGATTCCACAGTTTCCACAGCAGAGGAGCATGCAGGTAGGCTTACTGTAATCCACATTGTAATACTGTAGCAGTCAGTGTGTCAGGCTGTACATGCTTTTACGTGGGTATCATGTCTTAGTTCTTCAGGGAGGGGTTTAACCTCAGTTGTACTCTCATACTCAGAATTTGACCAATACAACAAGTAACACAGTAGCTACTGTACATGTGAGATATATGGATGTATTACATTGTTGTGTTGCAACATGCATTGGTACTGACATTACCTCACCCTCAACTTTTCACAGGTCTGTCAGGTATTGGCCAAGGGCATTGTCCTGTTTCTGGTAAACATTACACTGTTTTGTTAAGGAACATTTATATTCTATTAAAGTTAAGGGCCAGAATAATCCTCTATTTAAACATGATTTGGTGTGTAAACAGAGTAGAATGTTTTTGGTTTCTATTCTGGAACATGTACCTAAGGATCTTAGAGGGGACAATCACAGTAGTGTAGCTGAACAAAAAGAAACACATTGGCAGTGACAGTTAAGAGCAGATAAGCCTCCTGGTTTAAAGCAGGCAATTATTCTAAAATGCCTTTTAAAACACAAAACGTTGAAAGGAAAATAAATTAGGCAGTGAGACTTGTATTTGAATATATTTGTTAAGATATGTGTACTGGGCATTTATGTGTTGTTTTATCAAGTATAGTTTTATATTGATTAATTAAAAGGTAAATTTTACTGGTCAAGTTTTACTTGATTTACTTGAAGTGATTGTTATAAATGTCTTGAGTTGAACATGTATTTTGTTCTGAAGAAGTATTTTTTTGGATGAAAGCAGAGAAGAAAAATGTTTGACCGCTAATCCAGTTGTGGGTCTTCATTATTATGATTATTGGTGGATTTTTCATATACAATAATGCAGGTATTCATTTACTACTTTTTTCTTTCTTATCACGGGTGACTGGGAGGGAGTTGGTGTCTGTCCCCTACACAACCTGATATCAGTGTCTCTTTGGACTTTGGTGATGATGGTGGCCACAGGGAGGCACAGGTGGTGGTGTTGGGGGCTGAATCTGTCCCAGAGGTAGACATCCCTCTTCTGCATCCATTGTCACTGCACACAGTCAGTATGCCCACACATACCCAGTCCCCAGAGGCTACTGACATTGGACAGTCAGAGGGTGGGGACATTGAACAGGAAAGTGTGGCAACTATGGCACCAATGAGTGTAGACACTTGCCATAGAGCTGATGAGGTCCCACGCAGGTGGATTGACAGAGGTGCTGGTAGGAGGCCTGCTGTCCATCCACCATCTGCTGCTGGTGTCACATCATGGGTCACTTGGTGCATGTTTTGAGCCATCAATTAGGCACAGGCATGTTCTGAATGGAACACCGGACGTATGCTTAGGGTTATGGATGCAGCACAGTGTGACATCTGTGACTGCTTTCACCACATTGGGGACATCCTGGATCAGTTCGCTGATGTAGTGGTCAGAAGGTGGGCTGAGACAGTGTCTGTCTTGAACTGCACATTGTCTGCACTGGAATGTCTGGTTGGAGTTGAGTGTCAGACCCGTAGATGTAGGTCAGCAACCACATCTGCTGAGAGTCCACATGGCCACACACAATCATGGTCCCATAGTGGCAGTACATCCAGCACTACAGAGGAGAGTATGCTGTCCACACCATGATGTGGCAGGCCATGGGCTCGTGCACCCCCATACAACACCCTGTGCAAGTGATGATACCTGTGCCACATCCCTGTCATCCTTGTCATCGATGCAGGGGAATTAAGCTATGTGTCTGATGCACAGGGTGACTATATTAGTTAACATGTACTTGTGTAATGCAGTGTTGTTTTGCCATGCCACTTGTAGTGGTGACCAACAGATAGTGTATGCTGACATTTGTCATGAGTACACCAAATACTTTTGTGTACCTTATGTTGTATGATGTTGTACTGGCTCTATAGTTACACAATGACAGGTGTATCATGGACTTGTTTATATTTCTGTTTCAGGAGTCTGCTGGGATAACCTATGTGTACACAGCGGCAGTAAAGCAGCACAGGATGGCATGTCAGCACAGCAGAAATATGTCTTCAGCAAGGTACAGCACAATAAGTGCATGGCTCCATAGGTTCATATGTGTATAACAGGCTAACAAAGGCAATGGCGGCATTCAGTGTACCCAAGCATTCTTAATCTGTGATAAGGTCTGCTACCCTTGATAAGTGCCTCCAGGGTTTTGGGAACTAACACATCTACAAGCTGTGGTGATGGAGATGACCCATCTACAAATAACCTTTGTCCAGTACAGACAGTTGTCTGGCACCAGTTATGATTGTCATGTTCTGCATCTCATTGTGTAACCTGCACACGATGTGTGTCATGGCAGATGTATGCTTTACATGTATGAGAGGGCCTGTTTCATGGAGGGTGTATTGTCTGTGTTACATACCTGTCTCAGTAGCATGTATGATGTATGCCATGGTGATGTTGTAGGTGTGCAGAGCAGGTGAGACATGTGTTAGTCCTGTCATGGATATGTGGGAGGTACACAGTGGGACCTGACACCTCCCTGTACTGAGCCATACACACCTCCTTCAAAGCATTTAGGAGACACACTACACATGTATGGTTATGACACAGACTCCATAGGACATGTTATCTACACTGTGTATTGGTGTACCACAGAACCTGTGTGGCTGCTACAGTCATACAATATGCCTGTGTAGTGACATGGCAAGGGTGTTATTGCACACAATGATAGGTGTGATGACTGCCACATTCAGTATAGCAGTGAGAGTCTGAGGTTTACTTCCTAAACCTGTCAGTATAGGTTGTACAACAATTAATGCATCCCCACATCTTACCGACCAGTGAAATTCAAAGGCTACATTACTCTCTGTGTCCATACCTTCATGTGTAATGACTCAACTGTGTGTGGTGTACAGGCACTACTATATTTTGCAGGGGTGGATGATCATTGACATTTAGTCTTTGTCATTTGGTTCTGTGTGGGGTTCTATGATGGTTCCTAATATGTAATCACCTCCTAATGTACTCTGTCAGAGGTCACTGGCAGTGGCTGTGATTGCAGAGAGAGAATAGCTAGAAGGGGTATGCCAATAAAGGAGGATGGTGAACTCCACTGGTGACTGGCGTCATTGTAGTGTAGGTCTCCCAATGCTATGTTCCCAGAGTATGACTCACAGACACTTGCCTATTCACCAGCTGACATAACACTCTGTATATGATGTACACAGTTTCCAGCATGGCCTGCTGGCCTAATATTGTCATGCACCTTGTCAGGCCATGGTTGGTGGAGTGAGACTGATGTCCGCCATCCATTGCATAGTGTAACAGTCAATGGGCTTCGCCGGTCACAGTCGATAGGCATGATCTGGCCTTGTGCAAAAGTAACAGTGTTTGATCCAGTGTCAGTAGGTGTATGACAGTGTTAGGGCTCGTATCCATACTAACCCCTATCATGGCATTTCAAATGACATGACTCAGATGTCCTCTGTGCATCTGTGCAAATAAATATTGCAGTTACATCCAGCATGTTGCAACAAGGCAGTCATGCAAGGTGTCTGTACAGAGCATAGACATACATGTTAGGGAAGTGTAATATGTACACACTATGTTGCTAAGTTGTGCTGTGGCTCACTTGCCCAACGGATGGTCCAGGTCCTTACCTACCATGCCCTTGGGAAGTGCCATGATATCCCTGCACAGGGAACCAATGTATTGCATCTTGTGTCTACCAATGTGTGTGACCCCAAAAGCCCACCCAATGTGAGGTTATCCTTGGTGGGATCTGACCACAGATCAGTCTCCTTAGAACAACAAGCACATACATCCCCTTGCAGACAATACAGACATATATGTGAAGAAAGCCTTTATTACTTCCTGTGTGATGGTTGACATAGAGTGACTGCACCTTTCCCTTCAGATGGGACAGGGAAGTATGCAGAGCTGTACACCCATGCATTATGTCAGCATCATTACAACTGCATGAACTTGGTTATTTGGGACAGGTGAAGCACAGGCTCATCATGGCTCAGCAAACCTGACTGGTGGACAACTGCCATTAATAGGTTGTACAATAACAGGTGGACAGTGCTGTGTGACATTTGGGGTGAGGGTGCCCTCCTACCTTCTCATCTAACAGAAGCACATAGTGTTGTTGTGATGTTGTGTAGACATGACAAAATTAGCCACCTGCACAAAGCAGAATCACAAGGCACAGTGTAATTACATGTGTGGCTTCAAAGGACAGGCCCAGGTTGTAGCTGAACTCATACGTCATGATGCCATATATGGTGGGTCTATGGTCATACCTAACATGTACTCCCACACTGTCTGTGTTAACTACACTCCCTTGTCTCCAACACATGTGACACATAACATTCCTACAACCTGTTCCATAATGTCCATATTTACAGAGCAGTTCGTAACTGGCCTCTCAATGGAAGATACACAGCATCTATTGCATATGCTATCATACCAGGCTGTATCCCACATGTGATCTGACAAGGATCACTAACACCATTGGAAAACCCTTGCAATCATACTGATACCACTGGATGCACACCAGCTGGGTGGAGAATGGCAACTGTTACACCCTTGTATAGAGGTGGTGTATCCACTGAGCAGCAGAACTATACACCTCTTTGTCTATGTATCCATATCTGTATGCCCATAGGGGAAATCATCATGGAGCTGATCAGCACCCACATATGTGATCTACACACAGTTGACTGTACACAGTTTGGATCTGTGACGGGGGGAGCATGACTGTTATACATAGTGGACATGTCCGAAGCAGTCACCAAGGACCTGGGTGAAGGTACATCAGAGTGCACAATCACCAGACTGAGGCAAGCCATCTGACTATATTCTCTGCTTGGGCAACATTTACAAAGCACCCACTTAGGCATCCATGATACTGTCATTGAGGGGTCACTAAGTGGCTCATTGATGGAACACATATGCAACATAAGGACATCCACCTCCAATAGCTGATCTGTAAGCAGCAGTGCTCACCAGAGTGCAGTCCTGGGTCCTGTACTTCTTGGAATCGATTTAACCACAATACTCACAACTACTGACTGTGTATAACAATGTTGGCTGATGCCTGCAGATTGTGAGCACTCATAGAGTCTCTATGGTATGTCATTATCCTTCAAGAGGGTATTGTGAACACATGCCTGTTGACATACTAATGGCCATAAACTCCATGAAAATATATATGTAGTATCATTTCCATCAGTTAGACCTATGTACCTGGTAAGTAGAACATCAGTCGCAACATGTGATGTACATACTCAGGGGTGAAAGAACTGGGCACACAGACCTGGCCACATAGGTTTACACCTAATGTGCCTGAGATCAGTATGTAACTACAGTGGTATAGCAGGAATCATGTGGCATAGCTGAGGCCACAATCACCAGTACATGACATACTCTTAACCTCCACATACTCTATCCTCAGCATGCCAATACCTGAGTGCAATGGCCATTTGTTGCCATACATTTCCAAGCAGCACCAGCAATTGCACACAGCAGTATGATCCCTCACAAGGACACTTCACATCTTCAGTATGTGTTAATTGGGGATCGTCTGCAATGAATGTCATTTTCGCCTGTGGCATATAGACTACTCAGAGGTGATCTGTGCTTTGCATACAGGGCAATGTGTGACCCTGCTTGACTGCATATGCTGCCTATCTGCAGGTGGCATAGTAGATGGATAACGCACTGTAAGGACATTAACCTAGTATGTGACATTAGTACTTCATGCTTGTGAAAGAGATTTGTCTAGTAGACATAAACACACCCTTGACATAGAACCTTGCCTAATAGCACACAGAGCACCTTAGTCCACCTCAACACATGCCATCTGTATGATTGGCTGGGCAACCATCATCTCAACACGGGCATCTGCCTGTGTCCCTCCTGGGCTGGGGCTATATGTGCTGATCCTGTAGCTACAGGTGTAAAGTTGTCTATGATTGTGTGGGCTGTATGGCTATTATGCTAGTTAAGTTTAAACATCCTGTGGTTCCATAACATGATGTAAAATGCTGTAGCAGGCTCACACACAAACACAGCTACATTGAGGTTAGCATCACTTCCAATCACTGCATACAGGACATGCCATGGCACACACATTGTGCAAGTTGTCTGTATGTAGAGGAGAATACTTACCTATCATAGTGTCACACACACTACAGATCATAGTACATGTTGCACGCAACACACCTCATGTTTGCTAGTGCTATTTGTTTAGGACGTATTATGCTTGATAATATCAGCAGGCCTTACTGTGGTCAGTCCTTTGATGGGCCACATTACCCGTTATAAGTAAAACACTGCAAAACCCTACATATTCCTAAGTTGCCTAGGTGATCATATTTATGCCATATGGATATACACACACACCAAGTAGCCTGGAGTGAGATCAGAACCCCTACCTATCTAGTCTTATTTACTATAGAGCACAGTACTTATCGCATGCACCACAGCTTAAGTCTGATGCAATATTATTGGCAGGTAGTCTTAAGGTGGATGACATCATCAGGCCTTGTAGAAGAGGGCAATTTGGAGACCAGCAGCAAGTTACAGGGCCAAAAAGTTCATAACCATTGCAGGTGGATAGCCCATGAGGGCATGTCAATTGTTCTACAGGGGGATACATACACACACATCAAGTAGTGGAGTGAGATTAGAATCCCTTCCTATCTAATTTTATCCACTATAGGCCACAGTACTTATCACACATGCCACATCATCTCATGAGGCTTTTAAATCATCTCATAAGGCTTTTTAATTTCAGTAAGCATGAAATATTGCAGTTTTCATTCAAGCCTGGATATACAAAAGCATCTAAGGCAAGTTGCCATTCCAGTTCACGTACCTCAAGCCTTATGAGATGATTTAAAAGCCTCATGAGATGATATATACCTTAAATATGTTACATTCTTTATATATATAAACATGGAAATAATATTGTTTGGAGGTCATCTTTACTTTTAGATAGAGTTTAGAATGCTTGCAGTATAAATATAGATGTATCTGTAAATTCAAGTTTATCACGTGTATTTCCTACTTGACTTTTATTTAAATGTCTACTTGTACATATTAGTTAGTTTTCTATTATGTTACAAGTTGACATGGTCATTGATACCGATAAATAGTTATCAGTATGTTTTAATTAATTTTAAGTAAATGTATATTTTAATGTTTCAGCCGACACTTCTATTTATTTATTGGTGGTTGCTCTACACATTAAGGTTGAACTGATAGGTTTATGCTATCACATGACACCAGTTGCCTTTTTTAAAAAACTGTTACTTTGTAGTTCGTTTGTATTTTTTGAAGAAGTTATCCTAAGAGGGTGACGAAAACGTGTGGAATTTTGATAATAAACTGTCTTACGTACACCACACAGAGAATGACAGTATGTGAAAACACCAACATAATAATACCTCACATGTCGTTGGACTTCTTTCTCACTTGTTCATCTTGGGCAGGAACAATGTGCCCTGTCCATGCGTGCATTGACAATATTTTACATTACACCACCTGCTCATCTGTGTCTCTCTATTTGGTGACATCCAGCAGGCACAGGGGTCTGTAGGTAAGTGGAATATGTACTGTTGCACCCTTAGTTTGGATTCTTTTAGCAACAGTACAGATGTGTGATAGTGCAGACTTACTTACCATTATTGGGGTATGTAAGACAATACAGACTTCCACACACATATTTATGTAATTAACAGGGATGTGCATATAAATGTAGCTGTGTGTGTATGATATGTATATGTGTTGTGTAGATATATGGGAGAGTCTATGTATCATTGTGATATATATATATAGCTATATATATATATATATATATATATATATATATATATATATATATCGGTATATATTTATTTGACACTACATACCAATAGATATACTATGTATGTGAGAAAGACATAGTGACAGATGGATATGTATGCATCTATGTCTGCATATATATACATATCTATACATAACACATCGTTCTGATGATGGGGTAACAGAATTGCGCTCATTTTAACTAAGTGTTTGGGCATGCCCAGTGGGACTGTCAGTACTTATAAAGTGACTCCAGGCCACACATATCTGTACTCCATTCCTGGCTTTTTTGTGTGTTACAGACAAAACCTCTCAACTGACCAGAGTTTCACAGAATGTTCAGAGTTTTGGCTCATAATTTTGGTCTGTTCCTCATAAAATGTGTGGTTTCTGGAAAATCACTTGGATGAACTGAGGACTGAAGTCACTAAATAATGACATACATTTGAGTTTCTGACTTCAAATCCTTCAGAAAAATGTCTGTTGAAACAAACCCTGTTATTCTAGCAATTTTTTAAGTTTATGAGAGCAATATTTAAAATATGCTCCTATTTGTGGGCCTTTGTCCCCCCATTTTGTTGGGCTTTGTCCAGATTTCTTGCACTCAGAGGTTGAGAGGTATGTTACAAACACTGACCTCTGTCCCTGTTTCTGCAGTACTGCACTTCTCTTAAAATGTCCATAGCATTCCTCAGCTGCCTGCTGTACTTAATACGTGACTGAGGTTCATAATGTTACACCACACAGAGAATGACAGTATGTGAAAACACCAACATAATAATACCTCACATACAAAAGATGTGAATACTTTCAGATTAGAACCATCAACACCATCACCCTTGCTGACTTCCCTAATCCACTGAGCCACACAGGTTGCCAGACATAGAGGAGTCCTTCAGCACACATTCAGCAGCATAAATATGTACATTGTTATTTCTGCTTTACATGGAACATACAATGCGTGTAGAGTACTATGTTATAGCCCTGAGATTGCCTGGTCTGCTGATATTCCATTGCTGACTTACTGTTAAAGCAGTTATATGGGGACACTGCTGTGTTGGGAGTAGGGGAACAACAGCACATGATTTGCTGGGATAGACCGTAGTCCAAATATCATGTGACCCCACCGTTTAACATCTCCCTTGAATGATGTAGTGAATATTCCAACCATGAGGCTTAGTGATTTTTAAGAAACACATACTATTGGACTGAGTATCTGTAGTCTCATGTGGATGTTACAGCTGTCCAAATAGCCCACTATATTTTCTCATATAAATGCAGCAGATCCACACATACGATACTGTATTATATTAATCCTGATACTTAGTGTGTAGGTTAGAGACTTACATTGTGAATGCAGCAGTTGACAGAACTGTAGTTCAGGGCTGACTCTGTGTGATGCAAGCAGTACTCAGCCAATACATGGATAGGTACAGGTTGTGTGGGTTTCCTGGCATCAACAATTTTACTATATGTACGTGAGTAGGAGTGAGGTGTCAGTCCCTAGGGCCCTAGGTTGTCAGTAAATGTGCTATGTGCTGTCTCTTAGCCAAAGCCAGGGCATACTGGGCATGCCTACTTCTGCCTACAGGGACATCATTATAGGTTCATAGGTTCATAGGTTCATACTAGGCTATCTGCCCAAGGGCATTTATAAGCCTAGCCCATAGTTATGTGGCTTTCGCCACCCCTTTAGTTTGAATAAAAACTATGCCTATCATTTTTCTGTGCCTCTGTCAAGCAGTGACACTGAAGTAATCCCTGGGGTATATCTGCGATCTCCCATCCATTGGTCAAGATTCCTCTTGAACAAGGCCAGCGAGGTGCTCTGCCTCACATGTACCGGGATTTTGTTCCACAGCATAGGGAGTCTCTGGGTGATGAATCTGTCCCTCCAGCATGTTCTATTTATAACCGTGTCAAGGTTTAAGTCTCCCGGCCTTGTGGTTCTGAGGGATCTAGATTTTTTGAGGTGAAGCATATTCATCAAATCTGGGTTTGACATGGCCTTATATGTCAGGCACAGGTCACCTCCGAGCAAGCAGTATGAGACTGAATAGAGCTGGAGTTCTTTCAGTCGGGCAGCATAAGACATATTTTTGAGACCCTTTATCCTTTTGGTGAGGAACTTTTGGGGCCTTTAAAGCTGCAGCAGGTGTCTGGTCAGATACATTCCAAACGGGGCATTGTACTCAATCATAGGTCTAATGAGTGATGAGTACAGGGGGACGATGACCTCCCTTGATCTAGATGTGAATCCCTTCATGATCAGGTGGGCGATATAGAAGGTTTTCCTAACTACTTTAGCAACATGAGTGTCAAGCGAAGGCTACTGTCAACTTGGGTCCCCAGATCCCTGATGACTTCTTCTGTGCTCAGTGGATTGCCACCTATATGGTAGCTAGGGGTAACCTTGTTTTTCCCGAAGGGTATGACTATGCATTTCTTGGCGTTTAACTTCAGGCCATGGCTCTGGCACCAGTTATCCGTTTCTGTGAGGCCCTTCTGGAGGATATCTGTGTCAGATGTGTTTTCGACTATAGCCCAGTTTGCAGTCATCTGCAAACTTTGTCAGCCATAACCCTCCTGTGTTTGCTTGTACTTCAGAAAAGTAGATGCCGAACAAGAGTGGACCCAGGACTGAGCCCTGTGGGACACCACTTGTGACAGGCTTTGAGTCTGACATGGCTCCAGCAACTCTGACCCTGTGGGTTCTGTCACTTAGCCAGTTTGCAACCCATCTTGTGATGTATGGGTTTACATTCAAGCTGATGAGTTTTTCGATGATACCCGAGTGGGGTATTGTGTCAAGGCCTTTGCCAGGTCGAGGTAGGCTGTATGGACTGCCTTTCCCTCATCAATGGCCTTGGTGACTGTCTCGAAAAAGTCAACCAAGTTTAAGAGGCAGGATCTGCCTTTGACAAAGCCAAACTGGGTTGGATCCAAAGTCTGCAAGTTCCCTATGTCTTTATTTATGAGTTCCATTATGATCCTCTCCATGGCTTTGCAGATAAGGCTTGTCAAGCTAATGGGGCGGTAATTTCCAGGGTCTGTGGAGGCACCGCCCTTATGAAGTGGGGCCACAGTCGCCGTGCGCCACTACTTGGGTACGTATCCTGAGGTGAGGCTAAGATTAAACAGCTGTCCTAACTGTGGGTTTAATTCCTCGTTGAGTTCATGAAGCACACAGCTGGGGACACCATCCGGTCCCATGGATGCTGTGTTTTTTGCCTTAGTGAGGGCAGTTCTCACCTGGGCGTTGGAGATGTTTGGGGGGCTACAATCCTCTGGAATAGATATCTCTCCTTTTGGGGGGGGAGAAGTTTGCACTGAACCTGTCAGCCAGTATGTTAGCAATGTGTGTAGGTTCAGTAATTTTCACATCATTTTGAACTAATTCTGAGCATATCTGGGAGTTTCCTCCTAGGTTTCTAACATAGCTAAAGAAGGCCTTATGATTGTCTTTAGAGTCCTTGGCGATTTTTCTCTCAAAATTTGCCTTGGATGATTTTATGAGAGCTCTTAGTTTTTTACTTATAATGATCAAAGGTGTCTTACCTTTCAAGGATTTTGCTCTATCTTGTAGTAGCTTCCTCCTTTTGTTGTAGAGCTTGTTTATGGCTGGGGTCCACCAGACTGGACGCTTACCTTTGGTACAGAGAGTCTTAGTTTTGTTTGGGATTGCCTGATCCATGCAGTCCTGTAGGTGCTGGTAGAAGGCATTTGTAAGTGATTCAGCGGTTTGAGTAATGTTTACCACTGGCTCAGGGGCCTTAAAGGAGACCACACTAGTTTTTAGAAGTGTGAAATTGGCTTTTGAGAAGTTTTTCACTGTGGTCTTTTTTGTTTCAGGTGGGGGTGGGATGAGGACCTCCAGCAAGATTAGTTTATGATCTGATCTCACCAGTGAGGGGTATACTTCCGGTGTTGAACATTTTGATCCCATGTTCATGATGATGAGATCAAGTATGTTTTCTCCTCTTGTGGGGATGGTGACTAGTTGTTCCATGGCATTTGAGTTTATGAACTCCAGGAATCTTTGGGTTAGAGTGTTCGGGCTTGAGTAGTGTTCCCAGTCTATATTAGGGTAGCTGAAGTCACCTAGTATGATGGTGTTTGGAGATACATTTATCCCCTCCAATGTTTTCAGGAAGGCCATGTGAGGTTCCTGAGTTTGAGAGGGTGGCCTGTAACATGCTACAAATTGCAGAGCAGTCTTGCCTATGGTTAATTGCACCTGGATGGTCTCCGATGCATCGTGCGTTGCCACCAACCTTGAGGTGTGGGTGTCCTTTATGAATATGGACACCCCTCCTTTCTTGGTGTTGTCCGGATTTTGGGGCGGAACGCATGATATGAGGTGAAACCTGTTAGTGCTGGGGTGCTCTCAGGAGCCTTGAACCAGGTTTCTGTCACAGCACAGACATCGATGTTCTCCATATTGAGAAGGGCCTCGAGTCGTGCATCTTGAGAGTGAGACTTCTGGCATTGAGCAGCATTACCCTTAGTTTTTTCCTTTTGGTGTTCTAGGGTGGTAGGTTTAGAATTTGAGCCTTGCCTAAAAAGGCACTATGGGGATGGCAAGAGCCTTTGCCAATATCCGGAAGCCCAGGGTGACAGGTGCAAGCCGTCCCTTGCGGCAGCGTGGCTTGTCCAGCATGTCATCCCAGGCAGACAGACATTGGATCCCCTTTGAATGACACCAGAATTTAAGCCAATTATTAAAGCTGATCATCTTATCACTGTATTGTGGCATCATTCTAGGTGAAGGTAGGATACTGCTCAAGGTCAGGGTCATACCTGCCTGGGCTACATAATCAGAGAGCTCCTCGATGTCCCTTTTCATGTAGTCCAAGGAGGTACATCTCAGGTCGTTGACACCAGCGTGGACAATGACTGAGTCATACTTGTACCTGCTGTTGAGAGACCTGAGTGCTTGCGTTATGTGGCGGATTCTAGCCCGACAGGCAGCTTACTGTGACCTTCTCCTTACTCAGTCTGGTGGCGGACGTCAGTGTGTCTGACTATGGAATCACCAATGACAAGTGTGTCTGGCATTTTGTTTGGCCTTAAGGGCTGTGACTGTTTGACACTCTGACTGTGTGGTCTATGTGTTGCATGTGTTGGGTCGTGAGGTGGTATTTGTTTGGGTGTCTGCTTTGGTGGCCTCTGCTGTTTTGGTAAATTTTTGATCAGAGCCTCCGAGTATGTCTTTGTGTGAGTATGTGTATGATTTGAAGTTGTGATGGTACCATGTGTGACTGGGTATGTATTGTGTGTGGTTACCTTCTCCTCCTCTCTGGTCTTGCCAGTCCTATGTTGAGAGAGCTCAGCCTCCAGTTTGGCCGTATAGTTGCATCTCTCGCATGTATTTGTGTTTTGTGGGAGAAGGAGAGGATTGTCTGTGTACATGAGGCAATTGTAACATTGCCTCAATATTCCCAGGTTCACCAGTTGAGCTGGAGAGGACACTAGCAACTGATCCCTCGACATACTAGAAGTAGTAGATAAAGAGACTTTCAAAGGACTCTGGGGGAAGTGGGTTTTAGGCTGGTGGGGTACTATCTATAATAAGAGTGCTTTATCAAGGTGCAAGTACTGTAGGAGTAAGTGCTAGGCTTTACAGATAGAGAATAGTCTACTTGGGAATCAAGTAGAGATGAACTTTTCAGTTATAGGATATGCTGGTTAGATCAGCAGTACAGCTCGAGGAAGGTAGTTCTAAGGAAAATTTGAAGAGTGGAATTTAGATGGCCGAATAGTTTAACCTTGTTTAACCGCCACTGCTCTTGTGTGCAACAGTGGCAACTCCGCGCTAACGCTGCGTTTAGCGTGTTTTATAGCAGGGGCTGAAGGGAGCTAGGAATTGGCCCAAACGACCAATGGACTACTAGTTTCTGGCTGAAACTTCACCAAATCGGACAAAAGGCCGCTCAGTGCTTCCCACTCCCACTGGTAAGCAAAGAAACTTCCCTCCTTCCTAATAAGGCAATGGATCAGTAACAGGAACTAAAAACAAATCCCAGGGATCAGCAACTCTGAAACTGGACTACTCTAGTTCAGTAAGGTTGGAAAACAAGAGATTTTTTGTTTTATTACAGAGACAAGGAAAAAAACAGACAGTAAATGCTATAAATGCTGTAAATCGGCTAGCGCACTTTAGTGTGTAGCCTACAGAAACAATTTGCAACAATTAGTAACTTAAAGTGCAATAAACAGTGTAAAATGCAGAAATCACTTAAAGTAGCAGTAAAACAGGTGAAATGCAGTCACTAGCTTAATAACAGTGGGAAAGCCACAAAAAATACTTATATCTGGTAGAAAGTCACTCTTTTAGCTCTCAGCTGCTTGGATCACTCTGCAGGCCACCACGAGGATCTGTGCTGAGTTGGTACAAGCTGGAAAATGTGTGTTTAGCGTGTTTTATAGCAGGGGGCTGAAAGGAGCTAGGAATTGGCCCAAAACGACCAATGGACTACTAGTTTCTGGCTGAAACTTCACCAATTCGGACAAAAAGGCTGCTCAGTGCTTCCCACTCCCACTGGTAAGCAAAGAAACTTCCCTCCTTCCTAATAAGGCAATGGAACAGTAACAGGAACTAAAAACAAAGCCCAGGGATCAGCAACTCTGAAACTGGACTACTCTAGTTCAGTAAGGTGGGAAAACAAGAGATTTTTTTTTTTTTTTTTTTACAGAGACAAGGAAAAAACAGACAGTAAATGCTATAAATGCTTTTAAGCGGCTAGCACACTTGAGTGTGTTAGCCTACAGGTAAAATTAAGCAACAAATAATTTTTTAAGAGTGCAAAACAGTTAATCAACACAAAAACAGTTTAAATAGAATGCAGAGCTGTATAAACAGGCTAAGATGCAGTCGCTAAGCAGTAAATATTCAAAAAGCCAGAAAAAATACTTAAATCAGTTATAGCAAATACAGTTATAACAAATGCTCTGAAATATACTGTATATTTCCAATATGTTTGAGAAGGACAGTCAGAACACAAGAAGGTTCAGGCGAAAAAGAAAAAAAAAAAGTTTTGTTTTACTTTTTGAAAAGGGAAAAAGGAGGAACAGAAGGCCTTATCAAATGTTCTCTCTGTATTAAGAAGAAAGAGCTAATGACACTAGACTGGGAGGTGTGTCACAGTAGGGGCGGGCAACTGCAAAGCCACCAAGTATAAGAGCAATACACCAACAGGGAGGGAGGACAGGGAGGGAGGGTGGGACAAAATAAAAGCACTACAGAGTCAAATGAAAGTTTTTAAACAGATAAGGATTTGTGAAGATTCTGAATAGACAAAGTGCTTTATATATATTAAATTATAAAAACAGTAATCTGTAAAAATAATCAAAAGATACTTATATTTTGTAGCTCAGTTGCGGTCAAACAACTTCTCCAGCCTGCACTGTGTGCAAATACAGAGACCTACCAAAGTTAGGGCAAGACCAGAACAACAACTTTTTTTTTACAAGAACACAAAAGAGTTCTTCCTCCATGTCCTCCTGTGAGTGTGGCTGTGGCAACCTAGGCACTTATGGGCGGCTGTGTATCCCTTCCCTTTGCGAATCCTGCTGCAGCTGTTTCCATAGGATCATATTGTGTAGCATGACACATACTGTGAACATGTGTGCACATGTGGCTGAAGAGTACTGCAGGGCTCCACCAGATATATCAAGGCACCGGAACTGTTACTTCAGAAGCACAAACACACACTCTATGATGTTCCTAGTTTGCGCATATGCTTCATTATGGAGTTCTTCTGTGAGTGTGTGCACATTTCTGATGGGCGTCAGCATCCTCCAGTAAATGGGCGTGTGATATGTCCCCCTATCAAACATCTGATACAGCTGTGATGTGTGCCATATATGTGAGTCGTGATAACTGCCAGGGCTGCCAGCACACACATTCATGGTAATTCCCTGGGCATTGCACATGAACTGGCAGTTGATGGAGTGGTACCCCTTGTGGTTGACGTAGATTGTACCCTCCTTACTGGGTGGTGACTTGTTGTGTACATGAGTACAATCTATGGCACCCAGTACCTCAGGGTAGTGTGCTACATGGCACAAGTATTGCATATTGCTGGCCCTCATCTCAAGGGTGAGAGGAAATGAAATGTGTTCACTGTCATGTGGTAGCATGGCATCCAGAAACTGGTGGTGTACCCTGGAGGCTGATGACTGTGAGACCCCATCGTGTCCCCAGTTCGTCTTTGAAAGGTACCTGTAGCTAGTATCCTAAGGGATATATATATATATATATATATATATATATATATATATATATATATATATGGGTTCATGTCAAACCAACGACATGCTAAAATAACGAAAGTCACTACATCAAAACGAAACCATCGACAGTTCAAAACATCGACAGTACATTTATACGTAAGTACAGTGCTAACATGGGTCCTGCAAGGGGGAAGTAAAGGATATGATATGATACTGTACCCATACTACTTCCCCCTTGCAGGACCCATGTTAGCACTGTACTTATGTATAAATGTACTGTCGATGTTTTGTACTGTCGATGGTTTCGTTTCATAGTGACTTATTTTAGCATGTCGTTGGTTTGACATGAACCCATATATATATATATATATATATATATATATATATATATATATATATATACACACATATATCTTTTTTTCCACTAGGATGGGTTCCCCTCAGTTGGCTCTGGGTCTGAGTTATAGGTGGCAGAGCTCAGTGAATTCTTGTAGTATGTCCCTGCTCACTCTGTAGTGCTCTACAATCTCCAGCTCATGTAGCTCCTAGAAGGTTACCCTGGACCTGAACATTCTAGCTCCTTCTCTGTCTAGGCCTATTGTCAGCAGCAGCAGCTTTGACTTCAGCATCTAGCACATACAGATGTAGCAGACATCCAGCAGCCCCTAACATAATTTCAGTTAAAATTCCCAAGTTGGTACTGCAGTGGTGCAGAGTATTGGGGAAAAAATCAGATTATAGGTTGTATGCATACTTCATATTGCTGTGCTGTAGCTGCTGACTCTGTGATTTGCATTGCACCTGCCTAGTATATCGTTACCATCATTTAATTGCCCTAGTTTAAGTTAAACAGGGGTCATAACTAATTAATATGTCATTGGCTTTTAGATACACTCAGTACTGTGGTGTACCACACAAACACACACCCTGTAGGTAAACAAAGCTTAGCAGTTAGTGTACACACCCCTCTGAAAGGACATGCTCAGTACTGTGGCATGCCATGCAAACGTGATGAAACATGTGCCCCTTAACTAAAGAAAGCTTAGACGTTAGTGCACACACACACCCCTGAAACCACATGCTCAGCACGGTGGCATGCCATGCAAACAGATGCAGCTAAGCTGAAATAAGCTTAGAAGTTATTGGATACACCCTCCCCTGATGTCAGCTATCTTGTCTGTAAACACCAACATAGTTCTCTGCCTACACGGAGGCAATATTCGGACACCATTACCCCTTTATGCTATTCAGTAACTCCATCTCATTTGCATAGGGATCCATGCTCACAGCCTGGAAACTACATGCTTCAAAGCCCTACCACATTAGCAACAGCATTTATGCACTATTGCAGATAATCCATGCAAGGTCCTGTAATACATTTCTGTCACATAATATTAATTTTGTTTTTTCCAATTTTTTAATTTTTTTATAAAGCATGTTTTCCACTGTAGTGCACCACACAAACATGCCCAGATTATTAAAAAAAACATACATTTAATTTAACTTATTTCCTTTCATTTTTCAGACACACTGAGGATATTTTCCCTTGTATCTGTACATGGTATGCCATTTCTGATCATCTAGCTACATTTTTACAGCCCCTTTTGTCTGTCTACATTCCTATACACAGAATTTTTCTGTGCAGAGCTGCCTATCTGCTTGCTGGATCACTCTACCTGCCTCATTTGCATGAGATTCACATGCTTATGTTGTGATTTGCATGCCATGTAACTTCTTGTGTTGGAACATGCATGCACACCATCCAGCAGTGTTTACTGAATCTAAAACTTGCTTACTTTCATGTAAGCAGAATGGCACAAAAAGACTGTGTAGGCTTCATTAAATCCCTCCTGTAGTCTTGGGCGATGCTCTCATATTGTCTTTTATTAGGTTTAAGTGAGATTTCCGTAAATTTTAAGCCTGCATTTTCAAGTGTATTATTCATCTTGGTTGACATTATTCCAAGTAGGGAGTTTTGAGAAACCAGAGGACTTGTTGAACTCTTTGTGTCTCAGTCCAGTCTTAAAATATCTCATCACTTTGCACTTTGCAGGTTCTTGGGTTTCCTGAGTTTCTTTTCTATCCCAATAGTTTTTTTGAGTGATTCTAATTTGACTGTGTTTTTTAGAACCATTACTTAAACTGTAGTCCCAGTTTAGTGGTTTAAGTAGGATCATTATTTGGTGTTGGTTGTTCATGGTTAGGGTCTGCAATATGCTCTTTTGTTAAGAAGATATTCTTCACTTTTTTTTTGCAGGATTTCAATCCATGGAGCCTTCATACAGTGGGCTGAATGAAATCAGTAAGAGTCCAAGCACCTCCAGTCGAGAGATATCAGTTTTCCAATCCTGTTTTGCACTGCCAGCCCCAGGAACAGAATCAGACCAATAAGAAAAGCAAAGGAAAATGCTAAGGTTCATATGGGAGATTAACCTTATTTATTTATTGACTTTTGACTACTGCAAAAGTCATATTGGATAGGTACACATTTTCAGTGGAGGCCCAGGGAGAAAAGTATTGCAAAAACATTTTAAGAACAATAATTTCACAAGCTTCAAAAATAATGCAAAACATCTACAGTTTAAATAAGTATACCAATTAGACATAATGTGACAATATTAGTGAACAATAGATACAATGTGTATGACAATAATCTAATATTTAGAGAAAATTTTAGCCAGTTTAAATAAAAGGTAAGTCAGTATAATATAAACAGGAATTGCAATGTGACGTGAGATAAAAAAACAAAATAAAAAAAAAACCACAAGGGTATAGCATACTTAGACAGAGAGTCAGGGGAGAGTAATTCATTGAAGTTAGGAAGTTGGTAAAGAAGGGGAAGTATAGATGTGTAAGGTATGAACAGGTACTTGTTTATATTTACAGATATAATTTATCCTGGGGCTGAGCAAGAACAGAGACATGTTTTGTCTAGGAAGTCTTTCAGAATGGCTTTAAAGGACAGGAGAGAGGTATTGATCTGATGGATATAGGTAAGGAGTTCCAGGTCTTGTAATCATGGTATGAGTACAGACCATGCACAGTAGATTTGAAAGGTTTGTAGACAGAGAAGTCTTTGGTCATTGGGTTGTAATGACCACTTGGGAACATAGCTGAATAGAATGATATTTAGTGCTGAAGAAGCAGATGGATGCTGGATAATTTTATAGGTGGCAAGAATATGTGTATATGTTAGTTAATGCAGTAGTTCTAACAAATTTAGGCTTTTGAGTGCTATACAGTGGTGGGTTCTGAAAGAGGTGCTTGCTGCAAACTGGGCATGACTCAAGTTTTGCTTTTTGTGATGTCTAGAAGTTAGTAAGGATGGGAGTTGCCAAAAAGTAGTGAGAGGAAGAGGTATGCAGTGCCAAGAGCAATTTTAGTTGCAGTGGTGAGAAAGTATTTAGCTCTATAAGGCATCCCTAGTTTTGGTGATTTTTTTATGCAATTTTACATATACAGGTTGATTTAAGATTATCATCCACTATCATCCCAAATAATTTACTATAAGAAGGGACTTCAATGGTTGTGTTATTAAGAGAGATGATTTTAAATTTGTGTTTTGATAAGTTTTAAGTCTTTTAAGTTTTGGGGAAAAAAAAGTAGTATTTTTTTTGGGGGGGGGGGGTTGAGCATGAGTTGCGAGTTACAAATCCATGCTTGAGTGGTTGTTAAAGCTTTCTGATTAGGTTTTTGCAGATGTGTCAGATTGCCCGATGTGCATGTGAGTGCATATGAGTGTAGAATCATCTGCCTACTGTATAAGGGAGGTCTGTTGCGTGGATGGTGTTGGTGAGAATGATAATGAGGAGGAGACCAAGGATACAGCCTTGAGGTACAACAGTGGTGGCAGGGAGGTATGGAGAGAGGGTGGAGTGCCATTTTACTGACTGATACCTATTGGACAAGTAGCTTTTTTAACTCTATGGCCATACCACCTGATGCACCCGATCTCGTCTGATCTCACTAAGTAGATATTGAACCATGGAAAGGTGGGCTGAGATAGATCTGGTTAGGATATTCGACATAGAAATTTGCTGTGGCAAATTGTGTTGCAGTCTAGAAATAAAGAGGACACTAGTTTGCCATTATCTCAGGCTTTATAGATAGTACCAATAAAAGTTAAAAGTCAGTTAGTACTATTGGATGGATGGAAGCTGTGTTGTATGGGAGACAAGCCTTCCTCCTGCAAGAGATAGTTTTACAATTGTTTTATGAATACATTTTCCAAGTATTTTGGAGAGGGAGGATAAGATTGCTATAATACTGTTATAATTTTAGTATTTCAATAAAAATAAATCCAGTCAGATAAATTGGCACTTATTCTTTAATCTGACCCTTTATTCAACAGCAACATTTGCTATCTATCTGTATCTATCTATGTTGTTGTTGTTTTTCTTTCAGCTTTTTCCAGTTAGGGGTCGCCACAGCGGAACTCCGGTCCGCTAATGATTGGCAGTCGATTTTCACAGTGCCAAGGTGCCAGACCGATGCCCAACCATCAACGAAGGCATGCCCATTCATGCATGTCTTTCGAACACCACTCGACCGCGGGGAGGACATGCAGGCTCCACACAGAAGGCAGTCCAGCCGAGAATCGAACGGGAGAACCTCTTACTGTGAGGCAACAACGCTACCACTGCATCAATGCATCTATCTATCTATCTATCTATCTATCTATCTATATCTATCTAACATATATATATATATATATATATATATATATATATATATATATATATATATACATATACACACACACACACACACACATATATATATATATATATATATATATATATATATATATATATATATATTATATATATATATATATATATATATATATATATATATATATATATATATATATATGTGTGTGTGTGTGTGTAGGAGTCTACTTCTATATCTCAAAATACACCACCTATATATATTAACTCCGAGGTCGCACTACCTCGAAAAAACATAAAATAACACTAACCTGCTCTTACCTGCCCTACACTGCCACTGCAAACAGGCATATTTACACTTACTAATAATACACACGTGCACACACACACACACACACACACACACACACACACACACACACACACACACTATCATACTACACGTACAAAAAACACCATATACAACACTCACACACATACACCTTCACCTACCTACCCAAACCTACCCCTAAAACTTTCCATAAACATCTACACCAAAAAAACTTCTACCCAAACCCTTCAAATTTCAACACCTACCTGAATTCCCAGTCATAAATAAACATCGGCTGCCATACCACAATATCCTTAAAGAGACAGTACACACCAAATTAAACCTATCCTACATTCGGTAAACTAAGATTTGACAAAGTGCAGTTTCGAAAAAATGCACTTTCAACATTCTGGTCTCGAGATACTGAAATTCGAGGTTTCAGTATTTTGAGATATAGAAGTGGACCCATATAAAGCTATATATATGGTGTGTGTGTGTCTGTGTGTGTACTTCTTGAGAACTGAAATTGCTGGCTGAGGCTCCTTAAAATTAGATAAAAAGAATCATGAATTGTAGCCAATGTCAGTTGAGATCCTCCCTGCACACTCACATGGGGGCTGTGTCTTCATACCTCCTGCTAACTATATATTCTAACTCTGAGATTACATCACTGTAGGGAAAGGAGCAATACTTCAATCCCCACTGTGGCATGATCCTGCACAGTACAAGTCCTGTCTTCTTCAATCGTCGATGTTTCATTCTTTGAGCCTTTCGACTCGAGCAGGTCTATATCACTTAATCGAATCTTACATCGTCCAACCCCTTCTTGTCAAACCCCTTCTAATCAAACTATCAAATAAGTGAATGGCCTTTTAATTGAAGTTTTTCCTAGGGCAAGTCAACGGTTGGCCACCATATGGAATTTGCCCTTTTCTCCACTGTAGTGCGATCTTGGAGTTGGTATATTTAGTCAGGAGTATATTGGTGAAGCCCCTAACTTGGGTAGGTTTTAAGTTTTCTGATTTTTTTCCACAGTTGCTAGGGTGGCCTACCATTGGTTTGTCATAGGAAAAACTTTGATTAAAAGTCCATTCGCTTATTTGAGAGTTTGATTAAAAGGTCTTCAACGAAGAAGGGTTTGACGATGTGAGATTAATTATTAATTATTAATTATTAAGTGATATAGATCCTGAACATTTGATTATTTCTCAGGGAACCTATATATACATATATTTCTGTCATATTTCAGGTCAGTAATAATCACAGACACACTTGTTTATCAGATTTTCAAACTTCAGATAGAGTTTATTTACAAGGGAAATAAAAACTTGCTCTTCTTAGCAAAACAGGTGGCAACAGAAATGCAGTCTTCAAATTTGTACTACAAGTTTTGTGAAAATAAACAGATTAAGAGGGTTTCCTTCCGATGATATACATTATATTACAAACATACACTCTTTCAAAACTGGCTCCATTATGTCCAAAGCTCAGTGGTATTTCACTTTAACTCTTTCACAGCACAAGTAGTGACAGTCCCAAAAGTTTGAAAGACTCTCAGCAATTTCCCACACAGGCATGGGAAAGTCCAAAGGTACAAAAGCATTTATTCAGCTTTCCATTACAAGGTATCAGCTCCATTATGTTAAATACATCTTCTTCCACCTGAAGATGCCGGGAACTCTTCATCAGAACGCCATCTATGAATAGATGTAAGCACAGGTTCCAAGCCCATAGAACTCAGGCCTAAAAGGCAACTGATTTTTAATATGGCTTCCTGTTTCCTGTCTGTAAACCTTATGCCTGCTGCCAAAAATGTACCCTGTACTGTACAATGTAAGCTCATTCAGGACCATTTTACCTTACTTACTGCTCTACCTAGTGTTCAAATGTGATAAAGTAGCCAATATATTACAGTGCAAACACACACACACACACACACACACACACACACACACACACACACACACACACACACACACATACTAACACACACACACACACACACACACACACACACACACACACACACACAAAACACACCCACACAGCCATAGACACACTTATACATATATATTGTAATCTATCATGCTGTACTTTATTTGTTTTCTCAACATGCATTTTATATTTTTTCTGATCATGTTTTATCACATTGCCTTTTTTGTATATTGAAAGGTAATTTCGTATATTTTGGAACTGGTTGTTTTTGTGTATATGCCATGCAGCTGTTTTAGCTGAGCTTCATTTTGTGCTGCATTGAATCATATATTATTAGGCACAGTGGTATGGATGTTTATGTGGTTATGCCATGCATTGTAAAATCAAAACAAAAATATATATCCATCCACAATTCACAGTCTGTTTTTCCCATTTTTACACATGGGATCAGGATGTCACTTTAACAGGGACAATCATGTAGAGCCATGGTTCACATTGCCGGGTGGCTAGCCCTGCCTCAGCTGCTCTTCTATACAACACACTCACATACCTACTCATGCCTATGGTCAGTTGAGAATGTCCAACCTACCTACTGCATTTCTTTGGAATGTGGGAAGAAACCAGAGCACCCAGAGGAAACCACACAAATATAGGGAGGACATACAGACTCCACCCAGAAGGTATCCCAGCTGAGAACTAAATCGGAGAAACTCTTGATGTGAGGTGATAGTACTATCCGCTGGGCAACTGTGCCATCCATCATATATATTTTCAAGATAAGTTGGTCCCTGTTGGAATATATAGAGGTAAATAAAGATGGTTGCAGGAAATAGAAGATGTTTTAAGGGGGCTTTTAGAGGAAATAGTACAATAGCAAACTGCTGAAATGGACAGAGACCATTGACAGGCCAATGTGAAATGGCAAAAAGAAGACAACAGCTGGAGGTAAGAGAAAGTGGTGAGAGCACATGCAGCCAGTCAACAGGTGCAGAAAAGCCAATAATGGTAACTTCAAGGAAGAGGTTTCCTGCAAATCTTTTTCCTGTTTTTAAAAAGTAAATGATGGATAAAACAGAAAGGATGAGGCAGTCAAAAATGGAAGACTCCATAAAAATCAATGCACTGAGAACATTGAATAAGGACACTATTTAAAAAAATAATTAATGTTTATATGACAAAGGATGTGATGGCCTTTAAATGTGAACTACATTCTGAGTGGCACTTCAAAACAAGTGAAATTAGTGAATATTGGAAAGAAAATTGTCTATTTGAGTACTACAAATGCAATAGTCTAAGTTTTATATATCAAAATTTCTTGTAAAAATAAAAGTTTAGATTTATCTGAATGGTGGACCTATAATGCATGCTGTCTGATAAAACTCCCTAATTTCCAAATGCAAACTGTCTTTATGTCGATAATAAAGATACGATGACAGTGCAGAATGGAGGGGGGGGGAATACTACAGAGAATATATTAAGAGGCACAAAAAGTGATATAAACACACTATGAAAGGACAGTATGTAACAGACAGACAATGTACTTTAGTCAAGTAGAATAAACTATAATATTTGCTATGGCACAATTTGATTTATTGGTTTTGAATATCAATGGGCTTGTTGAAAAGAAACAAGAGAAGGTACTGACCTATATTTACCATAGCAGTGCACATGTAAGAATGCTACAGAAAACACTCCTGAATCATAGAGTACATGAATCTTTTGTAAAGATAACTGGTTAGGGAGGTTTCTTTGCTGGAATAGAACGAGAACTAAATAATGGGGTCTTAACATTAATTAAAAAGGATATAGGAATAAAGATTGAGAAACAAATGAAGGACAGGCAAGGAAGATTTATAGTGGCAAGAGGTGGTTGGCAGGATGTATGACTTTATCTTTATATATCTATATCTATATATATCTTTATATATCTATATCTACTTCATTTGTCCTAACTTCCGATTAACCAACATCCATTTGCCTGACCCCATTTGACCGAAATTTCATTTGACTGACACTTCATTTGACTGACACTTCATTTGACCGACAAGTATTATTGGCAAGTAAATGGGATATATCCCCTTCCCCACTGTAGTGTGACCCTGGAGTTAGAATATATAGTTAGGGGGTGTGGGGGGTGTGGTGGGCGAAGCCCCCCACTTACTTTTGTTTTACTAAGCAATATTAAAGCAAAACTAAACAATATAATATGAAATTAAGTGGGGGCTTCGCCCCCACACTCCCATTGTGGGGGGATGTGCCCCCCCACCCCCCCTAACTATATATTCTAACTCCAGGGTTGCACTACAGTGGGGAAGGGGGCATATCCAATTTTCTTGCCAATAATACTTGTTGGTCAAATGAAGTGTCGGTCAAATGAAATTTCGGTCATTTGGTCTCGAGCAAATGGGTGTCGGTCAATTGGAAGTTAGGGCAAATGAAGTAGACCCATATATATATATATATATATATATATATATATATGTAAAAAAAAAAAAAAAATATATATATATATATATATATATATATATATATATATATATAAAACATGTGGAGGTTGAGGATAACATACAGGAAATGGTAACATATTTTGGACAATTACAGCTTCCTTGGGTAACAGTAGACTGATAGACTATAACATAATAAATAAAGCAAACTGAAATCAAAGAAGCTACGATAAACCAGAATAAAGGGAAACCACTGGCAGTGATGGAATTCCCATATAAGTATGGGAAAAGAAAGAGTAGGAGGTAATAACAGTCTGGCTAGTACTTTTTAAAATGTTTGTCCAGGGTGAGATGTACATTTCACTTGGAAAGAAGAAGTAGCGGTAGTTATACAAAAGAAGGGGAACGATCCTCTTGAAAGTGTTTATGACAATTTTGGCAAAAAAGAATGATACAGATATTCATGAGAATAATAATCACGGAGCTGTGCTGCTTTATAGGAGCTAGGCAAACATTTGACAATACTAACAGAATCCTTATCATGTAAATGGATGCACTGGATAATAGTAATAATAATAATAATCCTTTCAAACATTTGGGTTTCCACAAACCTGGACAACATTAATATTTAATCTCTACAAAGGAGCTCAAGCTATGGTGAAGTGTGATGGTGAACTATCTAAAGTGTTTAGACTTGCAAGAGGAAATAGGCATGATTGGTCACTTGCTTTAGATTTAGATTAGCTAGAGGCATAAGACAATCAAACATAATTGGATATACATGGAGAAATGCTAACGAGAAAATGTATTTATTTATTTGACATTTGTTAACCAGGTTAGCCCGACTGGGCAAAGCTCTTTTTTAGTGGAGACCTGAGGAGAAAAGGTTCAATAGTACAGTACTTAAACATTATATAACATAGATAATTTTTACAAGAGAAACACAAGTATATAAGAACTAAAAGTAAATAACTAGATCAGTTGTTATTGGTGAGCAAAATACATATAAAATAAAAACAGTACAAATAAAACAGAAAAAAAACAGAGACAAAAAAGCATAATGGGCATGTACAAATATGTTAGAGATAATAAAATACAAACAGTTACAAGCATAATTAGGAAGATATATGCAGTAAGAGATCATAAGATAGCAAACAACAGAGAAAAATAAGTATTAAAGTATATACACAAGCAAACAAAGAGTAAAGAGAGAGCATAGAAAATAAGTATTTGGAGTATATACAGGTGGAAAACCCCAGGTAGGAAGTCAGTGAGAGAACCGCTGTAGTAAAGGCAAAGAGGAAATCAGTTTATTAGTAGAGGAAGATAGCTTATGTTGGGTCATTACAGAAACATGACCATGATTTACGGAGGTAATCTTTTATTGATATTTTAAAGGTGTTAGGGTTAGTGATACATCTGATATTATGTAATAATTTATTCCAAGCATTTGCTATGGAATACCTTTAGAGTATTTTACCAATATTTTTATTGGGCTGATAAACTTGCAGCAGGTTCTGTTGAGAGTTACAGAGAGAGCGATTGGGAGTTTAAGGCTGGATGAGAGTGGAGAGAGAGGGACAGGAAGATGGTTCATGTAAGACTGAATGAGCCATGAGAAGCGGGGGTACTAGTATTTGGTGATGAAATTCTAGCCACTGCAGATTTTTTAAGGTTAAGCAGTGATGAGTGTGGTAAGGTTGGTTGGAAGAAAATCATGCAATTTTGTTATAGGTGAGTTCTAGTTTAGTGAGAAGATTAGATTGGAAGTATGTGAGAATAGGGGCTGCATAGAGCAGTGTGGGGAGTAGGAAGGCTTATGCAAGGGAGAGCCTGGAGGCATTTGGATGGCACAGTGGTGCAGCAGTAGCATTGTCCCCTCACAGTAAGAGGTTCTCTGGTTTAATTCTTGGATGGGGTGCCTTCTGTGAGGAGTCTGCATGTCCTCCCTGAATTTGTGTGGGTTTCCTCCCACATTACAAAGACATGCATCTGGAGTGTTTCTCCCTGGGCTTCTGCTGAAAATTGGCTTCGTTCCAAGTCAGACTTTCCAAGTAAACAAATGTTAAATACATTTGTGAGGTATTTATTATGTTTGTATAGCAGACCTGGTTTTTGATGGATCTTTTTAATGCACTGCTGAGTATGGAAATCAAACTTTAGATGGTCATCAATAATAACACCTAGGAGTTTAGTGTGGGGTTCAGTTGATATGATAGTATTGTTCAGGGAGGAGATAGAAAAGGAGGTTTTGTGATGCTGGAGGATGGTAGGGAGAAATAGGAGACGTTTAATTTTCTTGGGGTTCAGTAGTCATTGGTGGGAAGTAAGCCATCTTTCAACAGAGTGGAGGAACTCTTGGGTGAGGGTATGAAGGTGAGTGATGTCAGAGCAGGAGATGATTGTGGAATCATCAGCATATTGAATAATGGTAAAGAGTGGATAAGAAGTGTGAAGGTCATTAATAAAGATTTTAAAAAGTAGGAAACCAAGGATGGAGCCATGAGGCACCCTAGTTTGTACTGGTAGAAAGGGAGAGAAGCTAGATTGCCATTTTACAGCCTGGAATCTATTTGAGAGGTAGCTGGAGAACCAAGATATTGCAGAGTTAGAGAGGTTACGTGAAGCAAGTTTGGATAGTAGTAGTTTATGAAAAACAGTATCCAAGGCTTTGGATAGATCAAGAAACAGGCAGGAAACTAACTTATTGTTATCATGTGATTTTGCAATAGTACTTATGATGGATGTCAGAGCAGTAGCAGTGCTGTGCTTTGGGTAAAAATCATGTTGTGTGGGGATAAGGTGATTTTCTTGGAGAAGGTGATTGAGGAGCTGTTTGTGAACGTATTCTTTAAGAATTTTTGACAGGGGAGATAGGATGGAAATTGATCAGAAATTAGAGGAGTCAGTTGCATTACCACCTTTATTCAAGGGTATAACATAGAATTTTTTCCAGATGTCAGGCACAGAGTTATTCTTAATGGATCTGTTGATTGATTTATATAGAAATGGGGAAAGCGATAGAATTAGCAGCCATTTTTAGGAATTGAGGAGGTAGGTTGTCAACCGATGGAGAGCATGTTTTAAGTTTGGACAGCAGGGATTTGATGTAGGTTGTGGGGATAGGTTTAAGAGAAAAAATAGTAGAACTGGTAGAAATAGGTGGTGTGGGGTTGGTGTCATTATCATTTCTGGTAAAGTTGCAGATAGAGTCGATGAAGAAGGAATTTAGAAATGTAGCAGTATCTGAGGGAGAGCTATTTGGGCAGGGTTTAGGGGAAGATGGGCACCCAGGATGCAACAGCTTATTAACAGATTGCAAGAATTTGTGGGGGGGGGGGGTTGGAGTCTGGAGTATTGAGTGGTTTATGAAAAATGTTTTGTTTGTTGAGAGTCACCTTAGTTTTGGTTAAATTACGGAGCTCTCTGTAGGTATGCAGATCAGCAGTGGATTTGGGTTTGTTCCATTTTTTCCATGCACTATTTCTCTTTTTCATAAGGGTTTGGGTGGCTTTTGTGAGCCGGGGCAAAATGAGTATTGACCCTTAGTTTCCTGATAGGGGCCAGGGATTTGAGTGTGTCTAGGAAGATGTTGTGGAAAGCTAGGACTGCCTTCTCTAGGGGAAGATTGTGGAAGAAGGACCAGTTAATTGAAGAGAGCAGGTGGTTGAAAGTATTGGGATTAAAGTTTGAGAGTTTACTGCAGTCTTTGTATCTCTGTGGTTTATGTAGTTGAGAGTGTCTAATTATGTAGGTGGGATGGTGATCACTAAGGGTATCAAGTAGGGTGGAGGGGTTATGGTACAGATTGGGATTGGGGGTGAGGACCCAGTCTAGACTGGAGCTAGAATTACTGTATTTGTTTAGTTGAGTTGGGTTTGAGATTAGCTGGGAGAAGCTGAAAAGGTTAATAGAGGAGTTTGAGCAATCAGTGTTTAAGGCATTCCATTTGATGTTTACATCTCCCAAGGCAACAGTTTTGTAAGTGATGGTTTGAGATATCCAGGAGAGAAGATGTTCTAAGATAGGGATGCTATTTCCTGGAGGAATGTAAATGGAAGCAATAGCTATTTTCTTATGAGTGTTTGACAGTTGGCTATGAGAATTTCAGCTGGGTAAAAATCTGAGAAAGTGATTAAGACAGGGTGAAGGGTGAGCTGGTTAGAATAGAGAATAGCAGTGCTGCCACCTTTCTTTGTGATCTGATCATACCAGAGGATGTTATAACTTGGTGGAAGTGTTTCAGTATTGGATATGGGGCTTGAGCCAGGTTTCAGAGAGGCAATGTATATCTGGAGTGTGTAAGGATACCCAGGCATGAAAAGGGGAGATTTTGTTCATGATACTTTGAATGTTCATAGATAACATAGTTAGATTTTTGGTGGGTGTGGATGTGGGAATCTAGGAAGAGGTATTAGGTGTTGTGTTTTGGGGGTGTGAGAGGTAGGCTGGGAGGGAGGAGCTGTGGTTGGGTCCAGGGTTTGGATGTATGTCACCAGATAGTAACAGTTTAAACAGCCTTTTTGTGAATGATGTTATCAAGCCAGAGTTCCCCTTTTTCAGTTTCATGACAGAATGAAGTACTTCTGGATTTGGTTGAAATGGGATGTTAAACAAACAGGAAATGTGGGGAGTAACTACTCAAAAGAGTACATGTAAGATAAGACTATGGAAACTGTTATATATCGGCATTGATGATAATATGGAAGTGATTAAGATGGTTTTGTTTTTTCTGTTTTAATGTAGGTCAGGCTTATATATATATTAACCAAGAGACCAGGTAAGGAAGAATAAGGAAAAAGGGAACTAAGGAACTTATGTGGGATAACAAAAGGGAAAGAGTGCAATGGGAAAATAATTCTAAAAAAGTGACAAGGTAGATTGTGGCGTCTAGATATGGAGGCATACTATAAGACCACATGACTTAGATTAATTAATTAATTAATTTATTTATTTATATACATTTGTTGACCAGGAGTGTCCGACTGGATGTAGGTCCATTTTCAGTGGAGGCCCAGGGAGAAAAGCTTCACAGTTAAAATAAACAGACAGTAGTTACATTGGATTACATAGCGATTAACAATTTAACATAGCAATTAATTATAACATATTTACAGATGAAGAACATAGTACATCAGTAGACAACGAGAATCTTTATCTGCGAAGTACATAACAGACATTAACAAATGTTGTGATAAAACATAAACTCCGGACTCTGCACGACTTATAATAAAACAAAGAATTTATTGGTGGTGAGCGCTTTCGCGTACTCCTGTACGCTTCATCAGACCATAAAACAATGCTATGAAACAAGCTGTTATATACTCAGGCTTTTCCTATAATTAATTAATTAAGGTAATCAATTTAAATCAATTATTTAAATAAGACTAATTAGACTTTAAAAACCTTGGTTAGAGCAGTTCACTTAGAACATTGTATAAACTTGATTCTGAAGAGTTCATTGTTACAAAGTTACTTAAACATCAAAATAATTTCTAGTCATAGGCTATATAAACTATCCAGCTCTCCTCTGGCTTGGAAAGACGTTGAAGACATGTAAATATGATAAATACATATCATTTTCTAAAAGCTTCAACTATGAATCATTTGTTGAATTTATGAAAGAAAGGGAAAAGGAAGAAGGAAAGGAGGGGGGGGGGGGGGGGAAGTAGGAACCTGGGGAAAGAACAAACTTCCTAATCTAGATTTATAACACTATATAAAAATATAAAAATATAAACATCTAAAAGTGTAAATACATAGACTAAGTATTAATATGAATATGTATATAAATATAAATACAATAATAGCCAATTCATTGGAAAACATGTAACAATAGTTTAAATGTTTTCAGGAGCATTTCAGAATCTAGTCTGCTCTAAAAATTCTGTGTGTACAATTGTTAAAACCCTTCTAAAATACATTTCTTATACTTTAATACACTCTATCACTATAAGACTTTAAAGTTCTGAAACAACCGAGGAGATGAAAATATATGTGAACTAGCAGGATATTTGTTTGAATGAAAGACACTAACAATTGTACCTTTTCTAACAAATGCAATACCAATATTTAGACCTTACACTGGGTGGAATGAAACTGAAATATGTAAGCTAAACTGCATTATTTTAAACTAACTATATGAGTCTCTAGGGCATACTACCTTCGTGCATTAAGGTGGGGTTTAATAGAGACATAGAGGTTCAGGCCTGGAAAATGATGCCCTCTTAATCTGAAAATCCATTTCAGTTCTTTAAGTTCCAATAAGTTGATGTAATCTCCTCCTCTGAAACTAGGTTCAACTATTTCTAATACTCTAAAAACAAAAGAATGTCCCGGGCAGTTCAATACATGCTTCGCTAAGGCATTTAGCTCATTCTGTTTTTTAATGTCATAGGTGTGATTATACACCCTGTTTTAAGTTTTTAGTCAGGCCGACATAAAAAGCTGGACATTTTGTACAAGTCGCCAAATAAATCAGACCTGAACTCTCACAAGTTGCTGAAAATCTTGGTTTAAAGACATAGTTGATTTCTGGGTGTATAAAGATTTGGTCATTTGTAATGTATTTGCAGTAACTGCATCTATGACAAGGGTAAGTGCCTGCATTCTCTGTAAGAACTTGCTCCTTTCTACCAGATCTGTCACATAACATTCTCTTAAGATTTTGATTACTCCTATAGACAAAATGGGGAGTTGCACCTACCAATTGTTGTGTAAAAGGGTCAGAAATTAGCACCTTCCAGTTATTATTAATTATTCTCCTAATGTTCATACTGTCATTTGTGTATGTAGTCATGAAACTCAACGTTTTTCTTTGACTAGTTGGATTCATATACTTAGCATGACAGGTGGACTTATTGACTGAAGGTAGAATTATACTTTTCTCTTCTTCTAGGACCTGAGTTCTAATATTTTTCACCATTGTTTCGTTGTACTTTCTATCACTAAAGATTTTTTCTAGTGTGTCTGCTTCACGGACTAAATCCTCTCTGTTTTTACATATCTTGGATATTCTAAGGAATTGGCTCTTAACTATCCCTTTAAAAACAAATCTTATAAATCTAGATTAGGAAGTTTGTTCTTTCCCCAGGTTCCTACTCCCCCCCCTCCCCCCCTCCTTTCCTTCTTCCTTTTCCCTTTCTTTCATAAATTCAACAAATGATTCATAGTTGAAGCTTTTAGAAAATGATATGTATTTATCATATTTACATGTCTTCAACGTCTTTCCAAGCCAGAGGAGAGCTGGATAGTTTATATAGCCTATGACTAGAAATTATTTTGATGTTTAAGTAACTTTGTAACAATGAACTCTTCAGAATCAAGTTTATACAATGTTCTAAGTGAACTGCTCTAACCAAGGTTTTTAAAGTCTAATTAGTCTTATTTAAATAATTGATTTAAATTGATTACCTTAATTAATTAATTATAGGAAAAGCCTGAGTATATAACAGCTTGTTTCATAGCATTGTTTTATGGTCTGATGAAGCTGGGAGTACGCGAAAGCGCTCACCACCAATAAATTCTTTGTTTTATTATAAGTCGTGCAGAGTCCGGAGTTTATGTTTTATCACAATTTAGTTTTTTGCTAACTACGGCCTTTTAGTTGTGGTGGATTTTATTTTTATACAGTACTTTTTCGCATATTTCTACCACAACGCACGACATGTCTACTGTCAATGTGGAACTTGACTATGTGCCAGAACCGAGGATGCCTAGAAGAAAAGAAATGTGGACTACACTTCTGAAAGATGGACTTAATCCTTTATTGGATCTGGACTTGAAAGTACCGAATGGTAATAATGTAGAGATTAGCAATGATAGACTTGAAGCTTTTAATGACAAGATAAAAACCCTAGAGAATGACCTGTACAAATATCAACGCCTTAATTGGCAAAGAAAACATATGGAAGCCTGCATACGCTTCAAACTAATTCCAAGAGGAATGCGCATACTCTGTATGCCTTCCTATGGTGATACTCATCCCCAGTTGCTTAAGCGATGGCAAGAAATAAATTTAGAGGCTAGTATGCAGTATGTTAAGCTAATAATTGACTACTTCAGTCCTGTTGAGAGTGAATTATATTCCAAAATCAACAACTTACAAAAAGAACTTATTGAAGGCTTTACTGATGATTGTTACCAAAGGAGAATGGATAGCTTGTTTAATCAAGTTAGTTCATATGCCCTTAGGTTGCAGCAAACCAAACAAAAAAAGCTGCAACGCGACTTTGAAGATTTTACTTCGGGCAATGTCTTTATTTGGCCGAGGAGAGAACTCATCAATACTAATACCCGTATGCAGGCTCCAAACACGGCGCCGTTTGATGACACCATCATAACGGTCACAGAACCGACATCTACAACCACCAGAGGGAACCAGGAGGACAGCTCGAGAGAAAACTTCGTTACACCACCAGAAGGTCCTGCCCTAGCCACAATCGAAGCAGCTACATCAACTCCCCTTCCTAACCAGGAGGCATACCGTAACAAGCTTTGTCATAAAAACCTAGGAGCAATCCCAAAGATGAGCAAAGCTTTTTACCGTTTCCGATAAAAAAGCTAATGCCAGTAAGAGAACGAAGAAACAGCTGGACCAAGAAAAGAAAGCTATCCGAAGACAGCGAAGCGTTCCAGAGAAGGAGATACCATCAATGAGAAACCAGCTTGTTTTCAATATGTCCAGGTATGTGCTTTCCGCTTTCGATCAAGAAGTTCTTAATAAGGGACTGTCCTTTGTCCCGTCACAAAGGAGCATGCTCCCAGAAATACTGAAAGACCTTAGATTGTTTGGGCGCTCAATAGCATTAAAAATCTTTTTTAAAGCCAAGCCAACAGAAATTAATGTTGTTGATACAGACAGTTTCCAGTTTAAAAAGAAGAGCAGCTTTCATCCTGTTATACCTGGACATGTCGAATTGTTTATAGAACTATGTGAAAAGGATTTATATGACTACTTTAAGAATAATAATAGAAAATGTATGTTTTTTAACATGTCAAGTGATTTACATTCATCCTTGCACAGTTTGATAAATAATGACAGTTTAGTTTTTAGACCAGTGGATAAAGGAGGTGGGGTTGCCATCTTCGATAAAGTAACATACCAAAATTTAATGTACAATATGCTTAGTGACCAGACCACTTATAAAGAGATAAACAACCTTGAGCTATCTAAAATCTTAGCCAGAGTCAGGGATGATATATATGATCTTCTTATGTGTGGCCAGGTAACAGAAGAACTGTATGATTACTTTAATGTCGAAAAACCTTTTTTACCGGCCATTAAAGGCCTGCCAAAAATGCACAAAGAAGTGATACCCCCCCCCATTAGACCGATAGTAGCCAGCGAAGGATGGCTAACTGAAAAGATGTCAGTATATTTGGAGAAAACTTTAAGACCGATAGTCAATGTAATTCCAAATATTTTAAAGGACACTTATCATCTTTGGATTCCCTAGAATCCTTAGATAAAGATTTGATCAAAGGACAACATTTATTAGTTACTTTAGACGTAACTAGCCTCTTTACTTCCATACCTAACATAGAAGGAATCCAGGCAGTGAGAGAATTCCTATCCTCACACACACATCTCAAGAATAATGATATCATTCTCCTTTGTCAGTTATTAGATTTAGTTCTCTATAACAATGTATTTTGTTTTGAGGAACGCCTTTTGCAGATATCAGGGTAGCCATGGGCACCCTGCAACACTTATGCCAACTTAGTGATGCATAAGTGGGAAAGGGACTTCATTTTCACTCATCCATGTTACAAAAAAATCTTGGCTTACTACCGTTTTGTGGACGATATTTTATTGATTTGGGAGGGTTCTAAAGAGGAATTTTTAGAATTCAAAAAATATTTGGAGTCCACAACAACCTACTTGAAATTCTCAGCCCACATGTCATATGAGGCAGTACATTTTCTGGATGTAAGCCTCAGTATTATTAATGGTAGGCTAAGTTCAACCCTATTCAGGAAAGCTTGCTGGAGAAACTCCATTTTGTGTTATGACAGCATGCACCCTCGGCATGTTTTTAAAGGGATAGTTAAGAGCCAATTCCTTAGAATATCCAAGATATGTAAAAACAGAGAGGATTTAGTCCGTGAAGCAGACACACTAGAAAAAATCTTTAGTGATAGAAAGTACAACGAAACAATGGTGAAAAATATTAGAACTCAGGTCCTAGAAGAAGAGAAAAGTATAATTCTACCTTCAGTCAATAAGTCCACCTGTCATGCTAAGTATATGAATCCAACTAGTCAAAGAAAAACGTTGAGTTTCATGACTACATACACAAATGACAGTATGAACATTAGGAGAATAATTAATAATAACTGGAAGGTGCTAATTTCTGACCTTTTACACAACAATTGGTAGGTGCAACTCCCATTTTGTCTATAGGAGTAATCAAAATCTTAAGAGAATGTTATGTGACAGATCTGGTAGAAAGGAGCAAGTTCTTACAGAGAATGCAGGCACTTACCCTTGTCATAGATGCAGTTACTGCAAATACATTACAAATGACCAAATCTTTATACACCCAGAAATCAACTATGTCTTTAAACCAAGATTTTCAGCAACTTGTGAGAGTTCAGGTCTGATTTATTTGGCGACTTGTACAAAATGTCCAGCTTTTATGTCGGCCTGACTAAACGAAAACTTAAAAACAGGGTGTATAATCACACCTATGACATTAAAACAGAATGAGCTAAATGCCTTAGCGAAGCATGTATTGAACTGCCCGGGACATTCTTTTGTTTTTAGAGTATTAGAAATAGTTGAACCTAGTTTCAGAGGAGGAGATTACATCAACTTATTGGAACTTAAAGAACTGAAATGGATTTTCAGATTAAGAGGGCATCATTTTCCAGGCCTGAACCTCTATGTCTCTATTAAACCCCACCTTAATGCACGAAGGTAGTATGCCCTAGAGACTCATATAGTTAGTTTAAAATAATGCAGTTTAGCTTACATATTTCAGTTTCATTCCACCCAGTGTAAGGTCTAAATATTGGTATTGCATTTGTTAGAAAAGGTACAATTGTTAGTGTCTTTCATTCAAACAAATATCCTGCTAGTTCACATATATTTTCATCTCCTCGGTTGTTTCAGAACTTTAAAGTCTTATAGTGATAGAGTGTATTAAAGTATAAGAAATGTATTTTAGAAGGGTTTTTAACAATTGTATATACGGAATTTTTAGAGCAGACTAGATTCTGAATGCTCCTGAAAACATTTAAACTATTGTTACATGTTTTCCAATGAATTGGCTATTATTGTATTTATATTTATATACATATTCATATTAATACTTAGTCTATGTATTTACACTTTTAGATGTTTATATTTTATATTTTTATATAGTGTTATAAATCTAGATTAGAAGTTTGTTCTTTCCCCAGGTTCCTACTCCCCTCCCCCTCCTTTCCTTCTTCCTTTTCCCTTTCTTTCATAAATTCAACAAATGATTCATAGTTGAAGCTTTTAGAAAATGATATGTATTTATCATATTTACATGTCTTCAACGTCTTTCCAAGCCAGAGGAGAGCTGGATAGTTTATATAGCCTATGACTAGAAATTATTTTGATGTTTAAGTAACTTTGTAACAATGAACTCTTCAGAATCAAGTTTATACAATGTTCTAAGTGAACTGCTCTAACCAAGGTTTTTAAAGTCTAATTAGTCTTATTTAAATAATTGATTTAAATTGATTACCTTAATTAATTAATTATAGGAAAAGCCTGAGTATATAACAGCTTGTTTCATAGCATTGTTTTATGGTCTGATGAAGCGTACAGGAGTACACGAAAGCGCTCACCACCAATAAATTCTTTGTTTTATTATAAGTCGTGCAGAGTCCGGAGTTTATGTTTTATCACAATTTAGTTTTTTGCCAACTACGGCCTTTTAGTTGTGGTGGATTTTATTTTTATACATTAACAAATGTTACAATAAGAAGTTCCTGCTGTATAACAAGTACTAGGCTTATGAGCATCTGAGCTTGCTATAATCAACGTAGTTAGTGGAGTGGAAAGAAAGGTAGTGGTTGGATGGGGAGGGTGATATTAGAGTGGGAGTTGCAAGGGCATAGCCAGCATGTTTTTAGGTGCACTTTTAGTAAAGTTTTGAAGTGGGTGCATGATGGTACGGAGGTAATTGTGGGTGGGAGGGAGTTCCATAATTTGGCTATGGTGCAAGAGAATAGTGCTTCACCTGCAGAGTTATTGGCTTTAGTGATCTGCAAGTGATTTTTGTTGCTGGATCTTAGTGGTCTGGTGGTGCGATAGGGTTGGAGTAGATTCTGGAGGGACGGGACATTTAGTGGATGGTTTACTAGTTTGTGGGCGAGTGAGAGTTGATACCATTGAAGGAGGTGAGGGAGTTCAAGCCAGTCCAGTTCAGCAAGTGAGAGAAAGTGGTGACTACGGTAGGATGCCCCTGTGGTGAATTTGGTGATTTTGTTGTAGCAGGTCTCTAGCTTGTTTAGATCGCATTGCCTTAGGTTGGTATATATTGGAGAGGCATAAAGTAGGGCAGAGATAAGGTGGGAATTTGCTATTGAAATCTTTGCTGCTTTGGTGAGAAGTTGCTTATTTCTGTGTAACGCTCCTAGTGTTTTGTGGACTTTTTTATGGTCATGGATATGTGAATGTCAAATTTTAGTTTATTGTCTATTTCAACTCCTAGCCATTTGGTGTGTTCAGTTGGGTATATAGTGGTGTTATCTTTTGATATGATGTTAAAGTGAGAGTTGTTTTGAGTATGTTTGGTGGGTTGGAAGATGAGTAGATTAGTTTTGTTTGGGTTGAGTATTAACTGGGCATCGGATAACCAAGTTTCAACTGAGGAAAAGGCTTCATGTGTGACTTTCTGCAGTTTGGGTAGGGACTGGGCTGAGCAGATGATGGTTGAGCCATCTGCGTATTGTATGAGTGTGCCATGTTTGGTGGCAGAGGCTAGATTATTGGTGAAAACAGAGAAGAGTAGGGGTCCAAGGATGGATCCTTGGGGAACCCCTATGGAGACACGTAGTTGGGGAGATATGTCATTCTGCCATACAATGGAGTGTTGGTGGTCAGACAGGTAACTCTGAAACCAGTTGGCGACTGATTGAGAGAAGGATAGGTTATTGAGGACAGAGATGAGTTGTTTGTGTGGGACCATGTCAAATGCTTTAGATAGGTCTAGGAAAGTAGCAGAGGAGTTATAGCGATTGTTTTTATGCTGAAGGATAGTGTTAGTAAAGGAGAGTAAGGCAGTGGTGGTGCTATGGTTTGGTCGGAAACCATGCTGAGTATTGGAAAGGAGGTTGTTAGTAAGGAGGTAGTCTGAGACCTAAGAGTGTATGTATCTCTCTAGTATTTTGGAGAGTGGAGAGAGAATAGCTATGGTGCGGTAATTGGTTAGTTCTGGTGAGGGTCCACCTTTGTGGAGGGGAAGTACATGTGATACTTTCCACAGTGTGGGAACGTAACTTTCTGACAGAGATCAGTTAATCAAGATGGATACTGGGTAAGCTAGAGCATCAGATGCGATTTGTAGGTATTCACTTGGGAGGTTATCTGCTGCTAATTTGGTGGGCTTAAGTTTAGTTAAGAGTTTTTTTATGTTGGAGGTAGGTACAGGAGAAAACAAGAAGGCAGTGGGGAGATTACTAGTTGAAGGTGTGGGTTGGAGGGGAGTGGGGTTGTGTTGTTTAACTAGTGATAGTATGGTTTGTGTGAAGTGTGTGTTGAATGAGGTAGCAATATTTTCTGAGGAGTGAGGGATGTTAGGAGAAGGGGTACTGACTTTACCTGGGTGGAGGATGGAGTTTATGAAGGACCAGAATTGTTTGGGGCTGTGTCGGGAGGAGTCTAGGGCAGACTGGTAGTATTGGAATTTGTCCTGTTGTATTAGTTTTTTGACTCTATTGCGTAGTTCTAGGAATTTCTGTCTAGTTGAGGGGGTTTTGGTTTTGCACCAGTGCTCTCAGGCTTTATCCCTGTTTTTCATTTCTGACTTAGTGGTTTTCTGTAGCAATGGGGAAGGTTGTGCTTTAGTTCTGGAAAGTCTTATGGGGGCATGGTAATTAAGGATGCTCAGGAAGGTAGTATTAAAAAATTCAACTGTGTCATCGGGAGGATGCCAGAGGATACTTCAGAGGATGCCAATTGCATTCTTTGAGGGATGAGATGAATGTGAGTGGGTTAAAGTTTAGTTTCTTATGTATTTGACGGTAGATGACAGGTTTAGCTTGGTATAGGTATTTTTTGAGTAGGAATGCTGGGGAGTGATCACTGAGGCTATCTGATAAGCAGCCTGTTATATATGACTGGGGGCTCTTACTGACTAGTATCCAATCCAGGGTAGTGTGCTTGCTGGAGTTTTACTTATCCTGGTTGTCGACTGGACTAGTTGGGTGAAGCCATGAAGGTTTACATGATGGGTTGGATGGTTGCCAGAACAGGATTGCCAGTCAATATTGAAATCACCTAAAATTATAGTTTCTTGGAGGAGATGATGAGTAGACCAGCTGAGGAGGTTTTCTAGTGGAGGGATGTTTTGGCCAGGTGGGAAGTCGCATCCAATTATGTTGATGGTTTTCTTTTGGTTTATTTTAAGGTTGGTATATATTATTTCTTCATTGCCTATTTGTGGAGCTGATGATTTTAAGATCTGGATGTTTAGATGCTGTTTAAATATTATAGCTACACAGCCTCCTTTCTTGTTTAGCCTGTCTACTCTTAGTATGCCGTAACTGGTAGGGAGCATTTGCTCACTGGTAATGTGAGGTTTTAGCCAGGATTCTGTCAGGATGAATATATCTGGGGAGCACAAGTCTTTGGTGGCATGGAGTTCATGGACTTTGTTGGATATACTTCTAATATTTAGGCTTAGTAGAAGGAAGTCACTTGGCTTTCTATTGGCTGTAATATGGGAGAAGTTGTGGTTTCTAGTCTGATTATGAGGATTGGGGTTGGAGATGGTAGGGCCAGGGTTGGGGTGGATGTCTCCACTTAGGGCTAGTTTTGATATGCATGAGGTTATTCATTTTCTCAGTTTTTGAATGTGTTTGTTTATAAGGGAAACTTTATGATTATGCTCTGTGGGTAATAGGTATGGTGGGAGGGTTACTATGTTAAGTTGTAGGGATGCTTTATGTTTGAGTAATATAGTTAGTAGAATATGTGGGGGTGCATAGGGATGGTTCTTGAGTTGGTGGGAGGGGAGCTGAGTGTGGGTGAGACATGAGTGGTGGTGTGAGTAGTAGTACAGTGGTAGTGGTTGAGTGGGGGAATGATGGAGCTTTGGTAGGATGTAAGATATGCAAGGAGAGTGCATGCAGTGAGCATAGGTAAGGTATGCTTGTACATGTTAGTTGAGGAGGTGTGATAGTAGTGGGAAGATGGAGGAGATAGTGTAGGGGTAGTGATGTGGTTGGCTATTGGAAAGATGGGAGGGGTTTGTGAGTGTAATAAAGGTGGGACCACTGGGGGCGGGAGGGAATAGGGAGCAGGGTGGGAAGCGAAGTGTGTAGAGACCCTGTTAGTTGCTCTTATGAGGGGGCTGGAAACAATCAGGTAACAGAGTTAACTGATACATGAACATATGAAAGTGACAAGGGTGGTTAATATATTTAATTCAGGAAAAGCATATGATAACCATAATGCCCAATGAGTTAACAACACAATCATATGTGGGTAATTGGGAAGAAATAGGAAGTGGAGATAAAAAACATTTTATACAGCTGGGTGTATGTCAAAATATCAAAACTCAAACTATCTCAACTCAAAATATCAAAAATAAAAACCTATTTTATGCAGAGTGGCATCCACCCCACACCCCATGCAACTTATATATACCAACTCCAAGATCTCACAACAGTAAAAACGCCAAATGTTTGATATTTTGACTTTTAAATATTTTATAGCAGCAACAGCTTTTACATATTGTGACTTTAGATCAAACAAATGTCATTTGTACAGTAGAGAGTTGATTATCCAAACTAAGTGGGACTTAGGGCAGCTCAGATAATCACATTTTTTGGATAATCAAACATATGATTGAACCAGATAAAAAAAACTTCTAAAATCTTGTTTTTTCTGCACACAGGAATATACTTTTCAAGCATTCAGTGATTCCAGTGGACAATAAAGAATATTTTTCACACATGAGCTGGCTACAAGCTCAAAAAACATGCTCAAGCAAATAAGTATAATGTTTACATATTCAGACTTTATGATTTTTCATATTCAAAACTTTGGAAGGCTGGTTCTGATAATTGACGTTTCTGATAATCTACTTTCTACTGTATAGCATTACATGCATAAAAGTATTAAGCGAGTTATATATTGGAAAACTAGAATAACACTAACATACAATAAAAATAAAAATACAGTAAAGAATGTCATGAGCATTTGGTGAAGGAAGAAATAAGGAACTGAAAATTTGGGAGCAGATGATAAAAGATAATCAGTAATAAAATGAAATAAAGTTTATTGAATTTTTGGGTCATTGAAATTAGATTGATTTGCATATGCAGGTCTAGTATTAGAATTCAAGAAGGATATGTATAAGTTAAAAGGTAATTTTGTTAAAGCACAGATATTAAGATTTTATAACTGAGGCTAGAACAGAAATTGTAGCTTGCGAAAGAGTAGGCAGTAGAACATATAATGAAATATGACATTTGGCAGTACAGTAGAAAGGTAAAAAAAAGCATGACATGAACAATTAAATAACGATATAATTAGGTCATGGGGAAAATATGTTTTAATAAAGAAAAATTTGAATTTTTGCATGAAAATGTTTTTGTACCCCTACACGACTGTAAAAAATGTTCTCACAGACAAGAGACATATTTGGAGATGCAATGCTTCAGAAAGAGGTCCTTGGGAGCATATATGTATTCTGAGAATTTAAGGAGTTGTCTCAGAATAAACCTTTCTGAATAATATACTTAGTCTTATATTTGGAAGGGAATTTAAATTCAGTGTAGCAATGTTTTTGTTGAGTTGGTGTAAAATAACAAGAACTAAAGAAGTGAGAGCATTGCTGTTTTAGTACTGAGAATGGATAAGAAAACTATAACAAGAAAGTGGAAAACCAAAAGCAAGCCATCAATAAGAGAAATGAAAAATGATTACAGAGATTAATAATGTGGAAATGAGAACTATTAGAGATCAGAAACAGAGCTTCATAGCAAGAAAATGGATTGCATGGGATACTGTATTGGAATTTGAGCTTGAAGAAGATGTAGATGTGAATCAAGATACCTAAGATCTGTGGTCAGGATTCAAAAACCTTTTCCACATCAGTGGAAGCAACAGTACATAGTAGCCACAAACAAGGCCATTCTGAGATATGAATATCTTGAGGATTACCTGAGAAGTGGTATAGCTGGGCATGGCGTATACTAATGGTCATATAATGATACAGTAAAAAGGAGTATTATTAAAATGAGTGCCATAGTGCATGCAAATGAGGCAACTAAAGACAGAAAAGTGATTCATAAGGTACCAATAACACGTCTTAGAGCTGCACACTCCACAGAATTGAATGCAACCAATTCCTGGAGTTTACGTTGCAGGAATTGTAAACAAATTTTTACCTTTCTCAGTTCAGGTTTGATCTACCCCCCCACACACACACCCACACACACCCAAAAGGTTTGTTTTGGATTAAGATATAACATATTAACAAAGCAAATATTAAAGTCTAGTTGTTAGGTATGTAAAACTGTAGAAGCTTGGAATAAGCTACTTAGAAGTTAAGCAGGTGTTGATGATTTCTTGAACTCAGTGAAGGCAATGCAGCTACACCTTCTTCCATAGTGAGATGAGTATCATTGCCTTTCATCAAACTAGTTAAATTGTCTGGGTGTGCTGATTATGCAGATGAGGAATCAATGCACATACATTTCTGAATCTCTCAGTTTTCATGTTGTGCACTGTGCTAAATTTTGTGCTGCCTCTACTCAGGGCCATGCATATGCCTGGGAACCTGCAGCCAGCACTGTGCAGTTCTATCCATGTCTCTCTGGGTAGATTTGCAATTCCACATGTGATGAAAGGAAGTACTGCCAGCACAACTAGCTGGAATATTGTAAATAATTATATATAATTGGTAAATACTGAAATCATTTATATGAGATGCTTGTGTTACAAATGTATTAGAACTGTATGTCATGCGTATATCAAAATGCTCTGTACAGATGTTTGTGTTGAAAAGGTATTTTGTAAAGTGCTTGTGCTTAAAATGTATCACAGTTTCCCTACTGGAAGAGAACAGAAATGTACCTGCACTATTGTAACAGTTTAAATGTATATGCTTAACAAAGGAAACTGAAGGGTTAACCTCAGTCCAGCAAACTTTAGAAAAATATCCAAAATTAAATGACTGCAATAAAGAGGCTATCTCTCAAGTTTTCAATGCAGCTAGAGACACAAGGTCTGTACTAGGAAACTTTCTGTATTGGCCTTAGAGTGACCTAATTGCTACTTTTGAAGCATGAAGGAATGCAATTGTTTTATGACTTCCAGCATTTGCCAAAGATCTGAGGAAAAGCCCTTATCTGTATATTTTTACAGGTAGATGCTAAATGCTGCCAGCTTCTAGCAGTGGGGTTTTTGGCCTGGGAACTAGAAGTCAGATGACCAGAAATTATGTTATTCTGCATGCTATCTCAGCAGTAATCTTTTAGATATTAAGTTGAGAAGTCTCTTAATGAGACAGAGCATTCTTCATTATGCCTTGGACCTGACAACAAGATTCACTTACCACATCTGCCTTGCTCTATAAATAAGTCACTAGGGAATAGTATAATTCTCTTAGATTCAGGCAGGAATATAATAAAGCTTAGTTTAGATGTTTTTCTTTATTTGTGTGAGCCTGTACTGCAATGTTATTTTAAATAGTTTTTGAACTCTGATGTCACTGTGAATATATATTTAGTATTGTCTTGTTCTTTAATTATTTATTATTAAATATATTTCAACATTTCATTGTGGTTAATTTGTGTAGAGATATTTAAGTTTTGAGAGTGTTTGCATATTTATTTGGTGACACTGTGTGGTCCACTCCTAATAGCCTTGCTCTTGGTCAAACTACCATTTTTATTAGTATTAATGTTACACAGTAAGGTTGGACACCCTTTGTTAAAGGCCTTAAAGTAGCTGATAAGGAGTGACTGGTGGCAAGGAAACTACCTTATAGTTTGGGCAGAAGGGGGCATAGCTAGTAAACTTGTGCCAGCCTTTCCCAGGTGTGTGTGTGTGTGTGTGTGTGTGTGTGTGTGTGTGTGTGTGTGTGTGTGTGTGTGTGTGTGTGTGTGTGTGTGTGTGTGTGTGTGTGCGTGCGTGTGTGAATCAAACCTCAAAGAGTGTGTGTGCATCAGCTACTTGGGCAGGGACACAAAGCACTGGTTGGACAGAGAGGCTGCTGGAGGTCTTGGCTTGGTCATTCAGCTGAGATCTCAACTCTATAGCTGTGCCAGTGGGGAGTCTTACTGGGGATCTGGAGAAAGAGTGAGAAACCAGCCCCGGACTGACTGTGGTCTCTGTGTGCTCTTAAGGGAAATTGCACTTGATGCAGAGAGCTGCATCTGGAAGTACTGTGTGTGTACTTGTCATCCTCTTAGTGAATGTCCCCCAATGTTGCCAGTGGTGATGGTTGAGGCTCCTTGATTATTGTTCCAGTGGAGGGTCACCACACCACATATAACTTTACAGAAATGAAGTCACTGTAATGTCCATTACTGCTTCCTTAACAGCACATAAAGGGATATAGGACTGACATGTTTCATACCATAAGGTGCAATTGCGAATCATTATAACATAGTACATATTTTAGTCTTGTTCATCTGCTGCCACATAAATGAGGGGCCCATTGTTGCATGGCAGGTGGCACATGGTGCACATGTGAGAGTGGGTGTTGGTGCAAAGTCAAGTATATTTATTTCATATTGTACAGGTTGTAATGTTAACAACTTGATTGAGTTTGATACAGTATCGGTTTTATACATTACTGCTACTGTGTGTTAATTTCCACATTTCAAAGGTGGCAGTATGACTTTGGAAGGTTTTACTATCTACATGCATGTTGTCATACAAAATGAAAAACATCTAAAGGCATAAAGGCTTTGCATTCACATTGCAATGAAGCCTGTGGGTTCAAGACCCCTTCCATGAGTATTTTGATATATAATTTTTTAATTTGAGGTGTTTGTTTCATTATGAAACTTACAACATTAGAAGGGAGATATTTTTTAATTGTGGGAATTTGGAATATGCTTTGTCAATATACTTGGTCTAGTGAAGTTGTCTGTTTGAGTGCAGCATTCACTCATCTTGCAGTTCAACATGTTAAGGCTTTGCCCTGTATATTGTCCTTGGCCATTTGGGAAATGTTTTTGTCGTTTCTTTGAGCATAGTCTGAGCAGCATTTTTTCTTTCTATGTATACAGTTTGCCTCAGATATTCCATTAATGTGTGATGGAATACAGACTTTAGTTGGTTTGACCAAATTGATCAACATGCTCAGGCTTTGCCTGTCAGAATGATTTTATGGTATCAGCCTTGGTAAACTGAGATTTGTGTTTTTTGCTCCTTATATGTTGTATAGTATATGTATATGTGTGTGTGTGTGTGTGTGTGTGTGTGTGTGTGTGTGTACACACACATATATATATATATATATATATATATATTTTTTTTTATATATATATATATATAATATATATGTGTGTGTGTATATATATATATATATATATATATATATATATATATATATATATATATATATATATATATATATATGGGTCTACTTTCTGTAAAGAAAATTACGTTTAAACAAAAGCTACTTACCAGATCCCACTTCTCTAAAGCTGCATTATATCAAATGCACGGACTGCCGAATTCCTTTCCCTGTGAAAGGAATCACTTGGCCACCATGGTAATAAACCCAAATGGCGCAACAGTAAACCCACCAAAGTGGGGGGCTTCACCCCCCATGCCCCCCACTTAAATATACTAACTCCAAGATTGAACTATACTGAAGAGAGGGCAAAGTTCACCACCGTGGCCAAGTGGTTCCTTTCACAGGGAAAGGAATTTGGAAATCTGTGTGTTCGGTGTAATGCAGCTTCGGAGAAATGGGATTGGGTAAGTAAATTTCATTTACAGGTAATTTCATTGAAAGACAGTAAACCCACACACACACACACACACACACACACACACACACACACACACACACACACACACACACACACACACACACACATATATATATATATATATATATATATATATATATATATATATAATAAATAAACTTCATTATTTCATTGTATCTGCACTTCTCTCTCCTTCACCCTCTGTGTTGCTCTCCTTAGGTTCCTAGGTTCATAGGTGTGTACTTGGCTAATGACTACAAATATATTTTTAAGCCTAGCCATGCGTCGTAAATCTCTGATAAGTTCTGGTACTCTTGATAAGTCTAAGCAAGGGCTTGTGAGATGAAACATTTGCAAGCAGAGGCCTGGGAGATGAACCATTTACAGGCTGCCTATGTCCATTAGAGATATAGGTGCCAAACCAAGGATGAATTTCCTGTTCCCCATCCAGTTGTCCAAGTTACACCTGAACTGGATTAGGGAAGAACTCTGCTTTACATAGATGGGAAGCCTGTTCTAGAGAAGAAGTAGTCTCTGAGATAAATACTTATCTTTCCAGCTCTCCATGTCCTATTTATATCATAGGTAAGATTTAAGTCTTCAGAATGGGTAATTCTGGTGCTGCTTGTTTTGAGGATATGCAGGAGGTTCATTAGGGTGGGCTGAGGCAATGTCTTGTATGCCAGGCATAGATCTCCTATCAACAGCCTGTAGGAGACAGAATACAGGGACATGGGCTTGAGGTGCTCTGCATGGGATATGCCCTGTATTCTTTTAATGTGGAACCTCTGTAGATGTTCCAAATGTTGGATGTGCCTGGTTAGGTTCATACCAAATGGAGTGTTGTACTCAATGATAAGTCTGATGAATGCTAAATACAGTGGAACAATGACCTCCTTGGACCTAGATGCTGTGCCTTTGTTTATAAGTTGCATTACACAGAATGATTTCCTCACTACTTTGACACTTGATGGTGATGGGCTAGATTACTGGTTGTGTGTGTGTCTCCAAGTCCCTGACTACTGGATCATCAGTTATGGATGTGTTGTCAATATGACAGTAATGAGGGGTGGATGACTTCCCAAAGGGTACTATTATGCATATCTTGGCATTTAGTTTTAGTCATTGGCTCTGACACCAGTTATTTGTCTGTGTCAACCCTTCCTTTAGAACTTTTATGTCAGTGTGTGATTCAATGACAGCTCCTAATTTTCAATCAGCTGCAAATGTAGTCAGTCAGAGTCCATTGACATTGGCCTTGACTTCAGAGAAGTAAATGCCAAAAGGGAGTGGTCCAAGGACAGATCCCAAGGAACTCCACTTGTGATGTGCCTCTTTATAGAGGTGAACTCCCCAATTCTAACTTCCTGGGTCCTGCCTGTGAGCCAGCTGGCTATCCACCAGGCGACATATGGGTTTATACTTAACCTCTTGAGTTTGTCAGTAATGCCCAAATGGGGTATTGTGTCAAATGCATTGGCCAGGTCAAGATAGGCAGTGTGAACTATTTTGCTCTCATCCACTGGTTTACTGACCTTCTCAAAGAAGTTCATCAGGTTAAATAGGCATGACCGTCCCTTGACGAAACCAAATTGGGTTGGGTCCAGTGTCTGGAGGTTTCCTATGTCATTATTGATCATTTCCATGACAATTCTTACCATGGCTTTGCATGTGAGACTATTGACACTTATGGGTCTGTAGTTTCCATGGTCTGTAGATGGCTCACCTTTGTGCAGAGAGATGACTATTGTTGTTTTCCATTCATGAGGCATGAAAACTGTTTAGAGGCTACAGTTAAATGGCAATTCCAGATGGCTTAATAGGTCAGGTTTCATGCTATTTAGAAGGTATCCTGGGATATTGTCTGGGCCCATTGATGCAGTGTTCTTGGCCTTAGAGAGAGCATTAAGGATCTGTTCCCTAGTAATAGTAGAGGGAGCTATATTTGATGGTATTTTCTGAGGGGAGGTTGAAGAGGAGAGTGGGGTAAAGCAGGAGATGAATTTGTTGCCCAATAAGTTTGCTATATCTTCTAGCTCAATATAGGTGGCTCCATTAACAATGAGCTCTGCATGCAGTTGTGTATTGCCTTTGAGGTTGCGAGCATTGCTAAAGAATGCCTTATGGTTGTCCTTGGCCTGACATGACAAAGTTTGCTCAAATTTGACTTTTTTAGTCTTTTATTTGTCCTTTCTGTTATTTGTTTAGTTTGACGAGAGCACTTTTAACCTACTTGTGACAAATTAAATGCTACCAGCCCGGCTAGCTGGAATTTTGTAAATAATTATGTCATTTGTGAATATTGATATGCTTTTTATAGAAATGTAACAGAAGGAAATACTGTCAGCCCAGCTATCTGGAATTTGGTAAATAATCATATGTCATTTGTGAATATCAACATGATTTATATGCTTGTCTTACAAATGTAAGAGAACTATGTGTTATGTGTATATTAAACTACTTATACAGAACTGTATGCTATGCACTGAGCTGCAAGAATGTAACCACAGCATACCCTGCTGGAACATAGAAGATTAACTTACAAAACTTCAAGAAAATAAGTTGAAATTAAGTGTTTTATGATTGTGTTATAAAAGTTAGTTTCAATGCAGCAAGGAGACAGGATGTTTAGAACTAGGGTGCCTTATGGATCGTTTTGTAAGTGTTTTATTGTTTTATGACTTCAAAGATCTGCAAAGCTCTGAGAGATATGTATTTTTAACACAGAGATGTTAAAATTATGTTATGTTTCTGTTTAGTCTGTGAAGTGAAGTCAGATGACAAAAATTGATTTCACTCAGGCTAACCCAGCAGAAAAATGCGATATTGATTTAAGAACTCACTCAGAGAGAGATTCAGTGCATTTTGTATTTTGTCTTGGACCTAGCTAGAACATCCCATCATCGTCATCATTATTTGCACTTGCTGTAAGATTTAGGGCATATTATCTGTTTTAGATATAGACAGAAATATAATAAAAATTAGTTTAGATGTTTTCTGTATTTATTTGAGACGGTCCTGCAACGTTGTTTTAAAAGATTTCCTGTGACTTTGAACTCTGTAGAAACTGTGTTTATTGAGTATTGTTTTGTTCTTTTATTATTTATTATTAAATTTATTTAAGCCTATCTTTTCGACTGATATTTGTCAGAGATATTTAGGCTCTTAGAGTACTGACATATCTATTTGGTGACACTTCACAGGCCATTCCTAATAATCTGGTGCTTGGTCAAAACTACCATTTGGATTATTAGTAACATTACACGGTAGGACGGGACACCGTTTGTAAGGGCCTTATAGTAGCTGATAAGTAGGGGTTGGTGGCAGTGGAAACTACCTTGCAGTCTGGGCAAAATGGGGTATAACTAGTAAACCTGTGCTAACCTTCCCCAGGTGTGTGGGTGTTTGTAGATAAATGAAATCTCAAAGTGTGTGTATGTCGGCTACTTGGGCAGGGACACAAAGCACTGGTTGGACAGAGAGGGTGCTGGAGGTCTTGACTTGGTCCCTCAGCTGAGATCTTAACCCTATAGCTGTGCCAGTGGAGAGTCTTATTGGGAATCTGGAGAAAGAAGAAGGAAGTACCAAGCACAGTTCTAATAATCCAAAAATAAGTGCATGAGGCTGGAAATCAGGAAAATAGCACGCAAAGATAATTTATTGCACACAAGTAAGGTCTGAAGAAGCCTGGTGATGTTCACCAGACAAAAGCGCTTACTTGTGTGCATTAAATTATCTTTGGGTGCTATTTTCCTGCTTTCCAGCCGCGTGTGCATATTTTTGAATCTGAAGAAAGAGGGAGAAACCAGCCCCAGATTGACTATGATTTCTGTGTGCTCTTAAGGGAAATTGTACTTTAATGTGCATATACTTGTCATCCTCCCAATGTGTACGTCCCCTAGCTGTTGCCAGTGGTGAGGACCAAAGTTCCTTGATTACTAGGCCAATGTACGGGTGTCACACTGCTACATCTCCTAATTTTTGCCAAGATTTTCTTCCTTCTGTTATACAGCCTTTTGATGTTGTGATTCCACCAATGTGGATTGTTTTTTGAGTTAGTTATGTACTTCTTCCCGGTGGGAACAGCCATACCTCTCAACCTCTTAGTGCCAGAAATCTGGGCAAAGCCTGTCAAAATGGGAGGACAATGGCCCAAAAATAGGGACATATTTTAAATATTGCTCTTATAAACTTAGAAAGTTGCTAGAGTAACAGGATTTGTTTTAGCATACATTTTCTGAAGGATACGAGATTGGAAATGAAATGAATGTCAATGTTAAATTTTATAAGGAACAGACCGAAAATATCAGTCAAAAATCTGGACATTCTGCAAATATTTGGGCAGTTGAGAGGTATGGGAACAGCTGCCTCTGTGCAGGTATTAACATGCTTGTATAGGGTTTCTTTGAGCAGTTCCACATAGGCAGCAGTGTTCTCAGAGTTTATGGGGGTTTGAAATGTTGCCCGGTTATCCTTAGAGTAGTTCTTGAACATTCCAGGGTTAGCTGGGGTTCCAGCTATTATTTTTACTTTAAAGGAGACCATTTTTGGTCTGATCTTACCAGCGAAGACATTACAATAGGGAGTGTGCAGAACTCTTCCATATTAGTGTGGACCAGATCCAGTATGTTTGCACCCCTGGTTAGTGTACTGACAATCTGGTCCAGAGAGTCTGTGCTTACAAAATCCAGGAATCTCTGTTCCTATTATCTACATTTATTTTATTTACTGTTTTGTTTCTCTCCATTTATTATACTATTATGTGCAGCAGTATATAGATCTGGCAAGGCCCCTGCAGGTAGCAGTAGCAGCAGCATCATCACTAGAAGCACCCAGTGCATCTGGGTCCCAGCCTGCCTCACTCATCTGCACACCTACTTCTCCACCTGCACCACCCACTGCAGGTAGAGCAGCACTAGATGCAGGTACTGTTGCACACATCAGTAGCAGTGCTAGTGGAAGTGGTAGCTTGATAATCCATTGTATTGACAGACATAGTAAGGGAAATCACTCTGCATTGGCCACATTTAGAGCCTCCTATGGTGACTCAGTGAGCTGCATTCCTGTCCATGTGTGGCTCCACTGTTGGAGCTGGGGACCAGTGGTGAATGGACCCAGGGTGGCAAGTATATTCTTACTAGATTACAATTGGCCGGACATCAACTCCAGATCCCCATCCTATCCCCTATCCTATCTGCCATTCTATCCACCATCCTATCCCCATTCTATCCCCCATCCTGTCCACTCTCCTATCCCCTATTCTATCCCCATCGTATCCCGCATCCTATCCCCTATTCTATCCCCCATCCTATCCCCTATCCTCATTAATCCATTCCCTTTTTATATATGCTCACCCCTATTTGTTGTCTTATTGTTTCCCTCAAAACTGTCTTCCCTGTGTCTAAAGTCTCATTCACCACTGTGCTCTCTCTCTCTCTATCATTGTGTTAGCACACCCCCAGTCAGTCTTATTTGTCTTCTAAGTTTGCTTGTGTGCTCCTGGTATCTACCATAATCAGCTTACCTTCCTGTTACTTTCATTGCTTCCTTCCCCAACATACTTTCATATATGAAAATGGTACCTGACCCCCCAAAAAATTAATTACCTCTCTTTCCCCAATTCCATTCTGCTCATTTCTTTTGTTTTCATCTTATGTTCTACCCTCTGCATGCTTTCCTTTTTCATCTCTTTCTTATAGTCCCATTTCCACTCTTGTCCAAAGTAAGTGAACAAACCCAAATCATTTTAATCTCCTTGAGGGCTTCTAAATCACTTCTTCTTGCTACTACTCTGCAAGTGGAATCATTCAGAACATCACTGAGGTGCATGCACAATGGATGAGCAGTGGCACTGTTTGCCTTATCCTGTAGCTACACCTTAGTTTTATGTGCTGTTCTCTCAGGCTCTGCTGCAACCAGGAGTGGCATAGATAAAGAGCTCACCTGCTCACACTGCTTTCCATCAATATTCTATCTTACTGAGCACTGGGGCTCATCATACACATGCGGAGGAAGCTTGCTGGTGACTATGCCTGCAGCCTTTCTAAACGCCAACACATACCTATTTAATAAAGTTTAAGGTGATAAGCCACTGGTCCAGTTGTTAAGACTTGCAGAGTGTAAATAAAACAATATGGTTACTAACTAATTCCTGAACTCAAACCGGATTATAAATACATTGTGTGTGTTTGACTGTTTTTATTTTTTTTGTTTGATATGATGTTGTCCATTTTCATTCGATCGGATCCAACATTTGGCTAAGACTTGGCCATTATTTTAGATTGTGGCAACTGAATAGCTCTACAGTGCCTCCCTTGATTAATAATGCACCAGCCCTCTAATACCTCAGATCTCGTTTGCTGCTTTCATGTTTTGATGTGGTCACTTTGAACTCTGGAGCATTTTCAGCAAAGAAATAAATGTATTTCTTCTTTTTTATTCCCTATATTACATTTTACTATCACTAAATCCTCCCTTTTTACACTTTCTTTAGTATAATCTTATTACCATAGTTGGTAATCTCTTCTTTCCTCTTACACTTTAAGTGTAGTTCTAATTACCATTGCTGGTAATTTTTTCTTTATTTCTATTTTTTACTAGTTAAAAAAAACTTCCTTCTACTATTTTTGTTTTAGTATTTCAAGATGTATGAAAATGGTCCTTATGGCTTTAGAAAGTGCCAGAAATGCAGGCACAAGTTGTCTCTTTCTGACACACATGCTTTGTGTGTATACTGTTTGGGAGTTTTGGAGCAAGGGAGTGCCCATAGATGCTATGGTCGTGGCGGCAGACACCAAGAAGAAACTTGCTGAGCAGAGATATTCTGTCCATCCCCCTAACAGGGAGTCTAGAGCTTTGGACAGATTTCGGAATTGTGTGTATGCTTCAGTAGCCCTTGCCCTTAAATCAGTGAACTATCTGGCACACTTTACAAGATCACAAAGGGATTTGATAAAGGAACTGTCAAAATCCTTTTCTGGGACCACTACTACTGAGACTCAGACTTCTGTGGCCTCACAGTTCGCAGCCCTATAATCCATTTCTAATTCATCCATGAGGCTTATCTCTCATGCAGCTGAAGGTACCTCAACGGAGGCAGGTTCAGGCATTTCCATCAGGAGGCATACCTGGATGCACTTGTGTGATTTTGCAGAGCCCTTCAAGTCCTTGTTTGTCAATGCAACTTTTGATAGCAGTTTGTTGTTTGGCCCTAAGGTAAAGAACACACTCTCCAGGTGTGAGCAAGATGGAAAGACCCTCTCTGCTGTAGGAGTATATTTTTTAACCCTTCAAAGAACCTTCTCTAGGAATCAATGAGGTGGTCAAAAGATGTGGTTCAGAAAGTTCAAGGGTCCTTTCCAAGATCCACGTGGAGATGTTTCCCCCAGGGGCGAGGGGGCGACTAAAATGGAAGATGCCACCCACGTGACAGAGAAAGCCTGCAGAACCAAGGGTCTAGAGATTCCTTCTCTTAGAGACCCTACCAGTGCTCCTGAAAGGAGGCCCATTTGTCTCCCTCTGGAGGCAATCGGGGGTCAATTATTCCTGTGTCAGAGAGCCTGGCTAGGCATCACAAAAGATACATGGGTGCAGAGGATTATTTCCATAGGTTATATAATTCCCTTTTTCCTTCTACCTCCATCTGTATGCAAATTTCTTGATTTTTCCACCCAGTCAGAGGAAAGCAGCAGCACTAGAAATACAAAAGCTAGAAAAAAGAGTCATCCAAGAGGTCCCACCAGACCAGATAGAATCCTGAACTTACTTAAGATTATTTTTAGTGCTAAAGAAAACAGGGGACTGGAGACTGATTTTAAATCTCAGCAACTTGAACAAATGAGTTTGACATACAATGTTTTGGATGGTCACATTCCCTTCTTGTGTATGGACAACTGGATGTGGATGATAGAACTTCAGGATGCACACTATCACAGAACAGACAATCCCGAAGCCATCTATGCTTTTGGCTGGGAGACAATCATTACCAGTTAAGAGCACTGCCCTTTTTCCTGCACCTCAGCCTCCAGCGTGTTCACCAAATGCATGGAAGTGGTACCACAGCCTCCAGCGTGTTCACCAAATGCATGGAAGTGGTAGCAGCTCACTTCAGACTGCAGAGATTCTAAGAGTTTCCATACCTGGATGACTGTCTCATTACCACACCAACCAGGCATCTACTAATAAGAGCAAGAGATAAGCTGCTCCAGACTTGCTCCCATCTTGGGATAACCATAAATTACAACAAATCTCAGTTAGAACTGTCTCAAACATGGGAATTCATAGGAACAAATTTTAACACAGTATCAGTGACATCTCCTCTTCCTCTCTCAAGAGTACAAACAATCAGATTCCAGGTTAGAAAAATAATTCACAGTACCACAGTCATAGCCAGATTGATTCTACAAGCCTTAGAATCAATGTCAATGGCTATAGTTCTAGTTCTTCTAGCAATATTTTACATGAGAATTCATCAATGGATGTTAGCAACACAATGGTCTATTCTTTACCAACACGTCAACCCAATTAAGAATCATTCAGGCATGCAAGAGATATCTTTGGTGGTGAATTCAATCTGAATAGGTTCTACAAGGCTGTCCTTTCATTTGCCCTCAGCCCAAGGTCATAGTGACCACAGGTGCATTCCAGATTGGGTGGGGGGCACATCCTGGAGAAAACAGTTGAAGGCACTTAGTCCCTCTGAAAAGGCTAACATGCATATCAATGTCTTGGAAATGAGAACAGTGCTTTTAGCATTTCAGACATTCCAAGACTCTCAAATTTTTGGGACAACTGCGATTCAGACAGACAATATGTCAGTAGTCTGGTACATCAACAAACAAGGAGGAACCAGGTCTTACCCTTTGTGTTGAGAAGTCCTCAGAGAGTGGCAATAGGTGATCTCATCCAACAATTTTCTGATAGCAACACACAATCCTAGGAAGTCCAATGTGATAGCAGACAAATTGTGCTGGTCCATTATACTACCTCACGAGTGGTCTCTCAACATGAAGGTAGAGGAAATTATTTTTCACCAATGGGGCTGGCCTTGCTGCAATCTCTTTGCATCTCCCCTGAACAACAAGTACAGCAGCTTCTTTGCCATAATCCCCCCACCAGGGGAATCACCAAGAAATGCTCTGTTGCACACTTGGCCTCCTAGTCTCCTCTATGCATATCCCCCAACCAAGGGAGCCCGCAGGATTTTTTGCAGGGGGGTGCAAACCCAGAGCCCCACCCACACAGCCCCCTACATGTAGCCATTCCAGTGTCCCATTACTTGGTTATTTCTTCCCAGTTGCCATAAACACTGTTTAAAACTCTCAGTATGCATACTTTTTTATACTTTACTTCTACAATGAGTAAAGATATTCGGATTTAATTTACATTTGTTTCAAATTTTATAGCAAAAACACTGAGACATTTGCTTAACAAAGAAATAGTCTTACAATGAAAACAGACTTACTATTAAAACTTCCCTGCCTTTGAAGCTCACATTCGCTGAAGCATCATTGAAACCCACATCAAAGAGAATGCATCTGGGCAGTGGCGGGTTACGTTTACCTTTAGGCTGTTTTCAAACCATAGGCCCTCTTGCTCACATTTTTAGGACCATGCAAAAGTACTGTGATTCACCTTCCTGATTGTATTAATTATAATATGTAATAATTTAATTATATCCCTTGTATAATACAGCACCACTTGTTAGAGTGTGTTTTAAATTTATATTTTTGAACATTTTTCCAGGAGGAGTGAAACAAAACATATGAACCAGTAATGACAAACTGCCCAGTTCAGAACATTTCAACCATAAAAGGCCACTCAAACTTCTGTCATTACAATCCACCAATATCGGTCAATATGCACAATCTCTGCAGAAGTAAGTTATCTGAATAATTCCACATTAAAAAAATTTGAAACTAATGAAGAGATTGTTGCTATGAAACAACTTGTATGTCAGTGTTTCATCTACAAAGTCAGTGCCTGTTTCCCTTGAAGAATAAATTGCCTGTTACATTAAAAGAAATGGTAAGCTGGTGTATTGCAATAAGGAATGGGTGACGAGCTGAAAAAGAGGTTCAAAGTTACTAGGCGTCTCATCCAAAGGAGGCCATACTAAGGACTGCAGTACCCCACCCCTTAAAATGCAAATTTACGTGCTGTGGGAGTTGAAGCTACAGCCCTCTGCATCAAGATGCAAGTATGCTACATGCTGTGCTACTAACACTGGTTTAAAATTATGTAACACAATAATGATACCATTTGCTAAACAAAACAGTTGCATATTTTAACCAGACCTCGCATGAGCACCTTGAAGCTCATAATTCCTTGAAAATACAATTGAAAATAAATTCCACCTGCTAACTCTAACTAGGTCATGCCACTCACTCACACGCACGCGCGCGTGCACACACACACACACACACACACACACACACACACACACACATACACACACACACACACACACACCATACCTGTCAATCTCTTAGCACAAGTAATCTGGACAAAGCCTGTTATAATGTTGGGGACAAAGGCCCTAAACTAGGGACACATTTAGAAAGTTGCTAGAATAAAAGACTGCGTTAGAATGCATTTTCTGAAAAATACGGTCTGAAACTGAAATGCATGTAATTATTTATTAACTTTAATCCTTAGCTCATCAAAAAAATACAGAATTTTCATGAGGAATAGACCAAAAATGTAAAGCAAAAATCTGGACATTCTGTGAAAATCTGTACAGTTGAGAGGTATGAGTCACACATATAAATCCCACCTCCTTAGAAAGTGGATAGAACAAATCTTTTGGGTTTCTAATACTGTGACAGGAGTATACCCCATTCCTAAGTCAAAGTACAATGAAAGTTCATGAAATCAGTACTCTTTCAATCTTTGATGTCAGCCAAAAGTGCTCTTCTCAGCACCCCCAATGTGCCCAGTAATGACTCCTCCTGCAATTCATATGGCATTACATGTATCTAAATATGACTGTAGATTATTTTTTAGAAGACCTGTTGCTCCTACTACTACTGGAACTATTTGGGTATCTTTCTTCCACATTGCCCTCATTTCTGCCTGCAAATTTTCTTCAAAACTACACATTTAAAGCATATTCTATCAAGAGGTACTATATTATACAAGGAATATAATTTAATACAATCAGAAAGGTGAATCAAAGAACTGCATACATGTATGCATGGCACTAAAATATGTATGGAGCCTATGGTTTGAAAACAGCCTAGAGGTAAGCTTAGTCCTCCACTGGTTAGATGCAAAATGAATGTGGGTTTTCATGTCATTTCAATGAATGTGAGTTTCAAGGGCAGAGAAGTTTACTGCTCATGCTAAGTCTGTTTACATTGCGAGACAGTATTGTTTGTTTAGCAAATGGCCCAGTGTTTGTCCGAAACTCAACTGTCTATCATTATTTAAGTTTTACAGTCCTCATAAATTTTCCAATTTGTAAAAATTTGTAGTTTTTAGCTCATGCTATAGAATCTTCAGAGTTTATTTTCAGTCTGTTTGATGTAAAAGTTTATTGAACAAAATGTGGAATGGTACTGCAGTGCGAAGCAAGAATAACATAAAAGTCCTAAATAAATTCCTTAACACAAACATTAAAGTACTTTGATGTGTATAACCCATTTACATTACATCAAGGTATACTTTTCATATCAGTGTAAAAAAAAAATCCCAGTATAACCCTTATAACCTTATCTTAGCACATATATAACATATTAGATACCCATTTCCAGAAACATATTTACATGGATAAATGGAATATCTCCGTTTTTTTTTTTTTTTTTTTGTGCAGTACATGAAATATCTTCTAATACAGGGTTAGGGAACTTGCTTGCCACTATTCACAAAACTTGTTTATTAAATAGAACCCCATGTATTCTAATACAAATGCACATACACACACACACACACACACACACACACACACACACACACACACACACACACACACACACACACACACACACACATGTATATATGCATTTCACTTATTTTAACTCATAATTAGAAACATTCTGTGTTTAAGTGACTGCTGTAGAGACTCCTCTGATAGTACAGTTAAGTATTTTGAATGACCAGTTAATAAACAGTAGTATATCTACCTTTTTTGAATAATGCAAAATGCGGTACCATATGTAGTGTAGTGAAAAGAGAAAGAATGGAAGCAGTACTTTGTGTGCAAGTTTAAACTGGAGAAGGGGAGCTCCATTTAATCCATTAGTGACTCTGTGCAACACAATGCCCTTGGCATATTATACGCCTGTTTACTAAATTGCAAGTAGCCCATCTTACCAGGCTAGAAACTACAATTCCTGAACTGCAGGTTTATTTGTATAATAATATGGCAATAAACCCTTCCAATACTAGATGGTAATTATGTTTATTCCAGTCATGTGGTGCAGTAAATAATTCTGCAAGAAAACATCCTATTGCATATCACTCAAGAGCATATGTTGACCGTTAAGGAAGATATGCTCAGACTGAAACAGAAATGTATGTATGAAATTTTCCTTAGCATTTTTTTAGCAAAGAGTGGAAATTACTATTTTTTTCTCTCAAATGCACCACTTTAACATGTTGGCATCAACCTTGAAGCTTAGCTGACATTGATTCTTTTCTGTGTAAAAAAAAAATACCAGGAGCTTCTTTCTTGTGATACAACATACCTTAAGTGCTGCACACATGAGTCCGGATCCGATAAAAAGAGGCAAAAGCTCTTTCTGGTCACAAAAACATACAAATCTTTCCACACTAGCAATCTGGATAACCCTTGTCTCTATGCCACACTGCACAACTGTCAAAGGTCGTAAAGGTGGGAGATGCAGTTTGAGGAGGAATTGAGGCTTGTTCGTCATAAGCATCATATGAGTGCAACCTCCAATAGCATATCAGCATCTTCTCAGGCTCCGAACCTCCGCGATGCAGGTTTAATGGAAAAAAAGTAAACTAAGTCCAAAAAGAAGCACGAGTAGCCGGAAAGAGTCGAACAGATGTAGGAACTTTAATCAATACATGTGAAATCACTCGCAAAAAAAAAAATTCAAAGTTAGTTGAAATCGAAAAATGTGCGGTTTTATGAGTACATTTTTCGATTTCAACACACATCATTCATCATCAGATAAATTAAGAAAATACAGGGGGGTGCAAATGCACCCCCTAGCACCTGCCTGCGGGCACCCTTGCCCCCAACATCCTTGATCCCCAAATTTCATCAGAAAGCTTTCCAGCTCAAGAGCAAAGTTGTCCTCATTGCACCTTACTGGCCTTGACAAATTTGGTTCCACTTTCTTTGGCCTTATCTAATTTACCCACTTATGATTCTGGATATTCCAGACCTCCTGTCTCAACAGACAGACATGATTCATCTGGATATTTCAAACATAAAGCTGACAAGATAGTTTCTCCACTTCCTTTAATAGACAGACAACCCATGCTCTCGTCCTTTGTCCATCATATACATTTATCTTCCCATAAAGCTTATACACATAAACATTACAGAGCTAAATAGAAGAGGTTTGTTTTTTGGATGCTTCTGAATTATATAGATCCCTTTTAACCCTCTGTACAAAGTGTCTTTGAGTGTTTTGGCAACAGTTTTCACTGAAGGAGCTAGCTCCTCAACCATTAGAGTTCAATTACCAGCCATCTCTGATTTTCACATGGGATTTGAGAACTCCATCCTGGATTCATCTAAAATGTGTAAGGCCTTCCTGAGGGGTACCCTCCTTCTGAGACCTCCATAAAAATATCCAGCTCCTTCATGGGACTTAAATTTGGTTCTGCAGGCCTTGATTCATTCCCACTTTGAACCAGCAGCAAAATGTGATCTTAAGTTTCTGACCTGGAATACTAGCTTTCTGGTGGCCTTCATCTCTGCTAGTACTTCAGAACTTCAAGCATTGTCTTCTAAACCGCCCTACTTGATTTTTCACAGGGATAGAGTAACATTATGAACCAATCCTTCTTTCCTTCCTAAGGTGATATCAGAATCTAACATCAAACAATCCATTAATTTGCCAGTTTTCTTTCCTAAATTTGCAAACTAATGTGACTATATGTTGCACTTATTGGAAGAAATTAGAAAGATGGCTGAAGTATTTGTCTCCTTTGCAGATTCTACATTGGGTAAATTGATTGCAGAAGTAACTTTAGCCAAATGGCTGGCAGATTGTAAACCATTTATCTACAATAAGTTGGGTCTGTCTTTACCAAAACCTTTAAGTGCCAATACAGCTAGGTCTATGGCTACATCTTCAGTGTTTCTATCTAGGGCTTCCATGGATGATATATGTGAGGCTGCAACCTGGGATAATCCTCATACCTTTATTACTTATTAAAAACTGGATCTGGTCTTGAGAGGAAGAGTAAACTTTGGTTCAATTGTGCTCAGGAATATCCTTCCTTAGAGTCCACCCGGGATTTTAGGTAGCTGGGGACCCTGTCCCAACTGTTGAGGAATGAATGAAAATTGACAACATCAGATAAAGACATTATGTCCTCACCATAATGTTCCATCTGTGTTATCTATTTTCATTCTTCCTCAACTCCCCTCCCACCAACCCCCAACCTTTTTTCATAATTGATTTCTGGAAGAACGAGAACTTATAATGACACCACTGTTCCTTATGTTGAGCTCCAGATAGTGGATTCTTCTCTCAGGAATATTTTCATAATATTTCTTACATTAGGTCAACCAGCAAACAAGATCTGAGGTATGTTAGGGTTGGTGCATTACAGGTAAGGGAGGATCTCAAGAGCTTTTTAGTGGGCACAAACTAAAATAATGGCCAAGTCAGATCCGAGGATCAGATCTGAACCCAACTTTTGAGGAAGAATGTAAATGGACAACACAGATGGAATGTTATGGTGAGTACATAACTCCTGTTTTGTTTGTTTAATGAGCAATGTAAAATCAGGCATGGGATTAAGACTGAATAGAACAGTTGCGTACTTAATAAATGGCAAGTTATTGATAATTAAATGCAGGCACAGATTGCCTTACATGTTGTTGTTTTATTAACATTTATAAATATGTACGTATACAATTGTTGTGTCAGTAATTGGTGCAAAAATAACAAGTGCACCATGCGTGGGATGTGCACACTATGTTACAAACAATAAAAATAACAAAGTATTTGCATTGCTCAAAAAAAAAAGGACAGAAAGGCAAGCTTAAATGCATATAGCTTTGCAAAGCAAATGGATTTATTATGAATCCCACTTAAAGCATTGTATTGTAATACATTTCCATTTCTTCCTACTTCATGGATTTAGATCTCAACAGAGAAAATGACTAGATCAACCAAACACTTGAACATTTGAAAACATGATCAGACATGCATGTTTAAAAATTACCCCTCATTCTTCCATCACGAACAAAGACAGAAGGTCAGTGTAATATCTCTTCAGTGGAAAAAGTGAACTCTCATCTTTCTTTCGTTGTGTGACCCAACCACACTAAGAATGGTGCCAGTTGTGTTTCCATTCTATTAATGAAAGCCAAATCTGAGGTCAGTGTGTTTTATGACTGACATAATGACCACATTTCCAGTTAATAGGCATTTAAAAGATTTCAATAAGTTGTATAGTAAAGACATGACCAATAGTCTGGTATTTGTAAACTGCTGACGTTTGTGCATTTCATTGCATATAGAACTAGAACAGCTATTGGCAGCAGTTGATTCACTGGAAAACTTCAGTAATGTGTCAGTGAATGTCATTACAATACTGTGTGAATGTAGCCACATCTACATAGTTCAGAAACCATAATCACTTACCTATTCATTGTATGTTGCATTTAATGGGAGAAAAGAAAATTATTTCCTCATGCATTAGTGAATACAGTTTTGCCACCTAGTTTTTTCTGCATCTTTGTCAATTTATGTCAAAAGCTGTCTTTTTTCTTGCTCAACACCAGGATAAACTATATCCCTACATGTGGGCAAATACCTACTCATATCTTACATTTCCTTACTCTCTCTTTTTCTCTCATTTCTTTACTTCTATCAATTTCTCTCCCCTGGCTTTCTCACTAAATATACCATAAGCCTACTTTTATCTTGCTTTGTATTTCTCTTCCTGTTTGTATTATACTAACGTACCTTTAATTTTTCTATAAACGGGGTAAAATTTCTCTAACTGTTAAATCATTGTCATATAACTTACATCTATCTACTCAACCAATGTTTTCATATTATGTCGAATTTGTTATAATTATTGAAGTAAAACTTCTTATGGGATGGTGTGAGAGCTCGGAGTGTAATGGAAAAATGAAACAGAAGTACATAAGTCAAACTCTGCCCTGTACTTCTACTTCAGCTTTTCAAACACACACACACACACACACACACACACACACACACACACACACACACACACACACACACACACACACACACACACACACACACAACTGACAATGCAGAGTGAAAGCGAGCAATTCCACATAGTGAGAGTGAACAATGAGAGTGCATGATACCTCAAAGTGAGAGTGAAGAGTGAGAACAAACGAGCGATCTCACACACACACAGTTGAAGGGCGAGTGAGCAATCCCATACAAACACACACATACACACACATGCACACACACACACACACACACACACACACACATACACACACACTGAAAAATATGTGTGTATTTCATCTTGCTAGGTTTAATCTTGACATGCTTGACAGCTGAAAATCCACAGTTCATGTATGAAATGAAAAAAACTTGACTTACATGTGGAAAGGGTGAATGCAAGGGAAGGGGCACCACAACAAAGCCTCACAGTCTCTTCACATCAATGGCAACTTCAGTCAGTTTTCCTCTTTCTCACAACCAACTCCCATCCAAATTCAACTATTCATTCAAGACTAAAAGCCAAAAATCCAGCAAGCATATTACTATCTCTATACATCATCTAGCTAATCCAGGAAATCACAAACACATCAATAGGGAATGGTAAAATTGCTATCACTCTGTTATCATTCCACTACATATAAACAAAATGTAAGTGCAAGTTCCACTTGGCTTGGATCACTACTCATAAATCTCTATGTAGTCAACATATTGTTTTGGCACAGCCTCGCACAGGGAGTTCTTACATCGGCAAGAACCAAGCAGGGGCATCTAAACTGCACAAAGACAACTCTGTCCCACCACTAAGCTATAATCACCACTTTGAACAATTTAGTATTTCCCTCCCCTGTCAACACCATGATGCCTTAAATTGTCTATCCAATATGCAAACCAAATATATGTCAACCACCAATACATCCTCTCTGAAACTCTTCCACTTGTACTCCATTGTCCCACATCTATAACAGTAAAAGCATGTCAAATTCCTGCTTCAGCCCTCATGGTTTCATTCAGGAAGAAAAACACTAGCACAGGTGGGAGCACTTCAAAACAGGAGTCAGAAACAAACTCCACACAGCATAAGGAAGCCTCAGCTATATTTTCAATATTTTAACACCTGAGGAAGTAAGTAGACCATCAACTGAATCGACATCTACTTGTCGATTAGTCCCTTCTATATTTAAAGTTCTACCACTCTACATGTGCATTCAAGAAAGATCCAAACCTCAACTCCTCGCTGTCAAATCAGACAACCGTACATAGAAAATCAAATGACATGAGGGCAAACATAGCAATACTCAAGAAAAATAATGTGTGTGGCAGCCACGTGCGTTAGAAGTGAAATTTCTGTAATGAAGTGCAAAAATGTACTTACTTGGAAAACAGTATGTGTGTGAGTGTATATGTGTTTGTGTTCATTTTCGTACTTTATTACAGACGTTTCACTCCTAACATGCGTTTCGGCCATGCGCATGTGTTTTATATAAATTGTAGATGTTTTTGTATTAATTTTGAAGATTGTAAATTATTATTCTTAAAATGTTTTGTAATACTTTAGAGTCTTTCTCCCTGGGCCTCCACTGAAAATGGGCATTTACCCAGTCGGACTTTCCCGATTATCAAATGGCAGTAAATAATTAAATTATATTGCGCCTAACCTATCATATTACTTATTGTTCTGCCTTGTAATTTTCATGTAGCTATTGCTAAATAATAAATGTTGTCTTGTTATTTCCTGGCAACTTTTTCCCATACATACTCATTCCCACTCTCTTTTGTTGTGTTCTAATTATTTATTTATATTTATTTATTTATTCCAGTTTGGTGACCGGGGAGGTCCACTGGGCTCAGGAGCCCATTTTCAGTAGAGGTCCGGAGAGAAAAGCTCCACAATACAAAGTTACATTACATAGAGAATTACAAGAAAAATATTTGCATTGCAATCAACAGGTAGTATAACAATCAACAGGTAGTATAACAATCAACAGGTACCATAACAATCAACAGTTAGTATAACAATCAACAGGTAGTATAACAATCAACAGGTAGTATAACAAACAACAGGTAGTATAACAATCAGCAGGTAGTATAACAAACAACAGGTAGTATAACAATCAGCAGGTAGTATAACAATCAACAGGTAGTATAACAACCAACAGGTAGTATAACAATCAACAGGTAGTATAACAACCAACAGGTAGTATAACAATCAGCAGGTAGTATAACAATCAACAGGTAGTATAACAATCAGCAGGTATTATAACAATCAACAGGTAGTATAACAACCAACAGGTAGTATAACAATCAGCAGGTAGTATAACAATCAACAGGTAGTATAACAATCAGCAGGTAGTATAACAACCAACAGGTAGTATAACAATCAGCAGGTAGTATAACAATCAACAGTTAGCATAACAATCAACAGGTAGTATAACAGTCAAAACAGGTATCATTCAGTAAAGACAGCAAAACTATTAAACATTTTTCAAGAGAAAGACAGGCATGTAATTGCTATGCAACCCTTTTCCATCACCTGTCTCTTAGAATGTTTTCATTTATATATTTTTTGCCTTGTTTGCCTTCTGTTGTACCAGCATATGCTTCCATTATTTTTGGAATAAACCGTGAATGCATTTCATGAAATAGTCCCTACAAGTACAACTAGACTGGTCATTATGTCCATCTGTAATGAATAACACCTAGTGTCTATGGGGATGACCTGATAAGACCAATAAGCTGGCTACTCATATTTTCTTATCAAACAGACTTAAAATATAAAGCTTTTTCGTTTTCCCCCACTCATTTTGTTAGACCCTTGTTTATTGAAAACATCCTGATTATTTCCTATAACTGACCCTTCTGGATATTTTGAAAATTAAAATTTTGTTTTATAATTTTGCTAAATATATGTGTATTTATTTATTTGTCTACTGTCCTGAGATTACCTAACAACATAATTCTCTGTGAATTCCATAATCTACAGGTTTCAGCATTTAAACTGGCATTCCAGTTTAAAAGGATTTCACAATTTGGATTTCACTATCCTGACTTCCAACCAATGGCTGTTTGGAGTTTGCATGTTCTCCCTGTGTCTCTGTGGGGTTCTTCCCACCTCCAAAACACATGCTGAGTTTTTCCATTTCAAAAAGTTCATCAGTGAATGCGGGTCTATATGACAGTATCGAATGGACTAAATAGCAAAGCTATTTAGCCGATCCAGTACTGTCAAAATGGCAAAATAGTGAAGTCACAGAACATCAAATTTTTTCCCAGGGAAAATATTCAGTGGGCCGTCTTCAGGACTTTGCCATTTCCTTCACTATGGTGTGATCTCAGAGTTGGTATATTTTAGTAGGGGGGGTGTGGGGGGCAAAGCCCCCCACTTAAATTTGTGTTTTAAGTTTTTTTTTTTTTTACAGAGCAGCGAATTTTTTCCCTGGGAACAAATTTGCTGTTCCGTTTGTTCGATATTTTGTTATTTAGATATTATCGGTACGATGAAATAGTGTTTGCTATTTTCATCATACGATAATATAATATAGACACATGACTGCAGCTGTGAGCAGCAGCACAGACTCGACATGGTGTCCTATCGGAGGAAGAGTTGTACAGACCAACTGCTTCAGGCATCTACTGTGGTGCTCAGTATTCTCAAGATAAAGAACCCGGATCACAGACTGCATGTCGTGGCAGGGCTAGCCACTTGACACTGTAAAAATATGACTCTAGGTGATTCGATCAAAGTGACTAATGTCACCAAAATGGGAAGGGGTAGTTTCCAGTGATAAGTGGGTTGAGGACCCGGCCTACTCTGACCTACTCCAAGGACCTATGTTAACGATGGGAGGGGTGTATGTGCCCCTATTGGCCAGTGTGTGCCTGCCATAAAGCCCAGCAAGTTTGGGTCAATAAACTACTGGCTAGCTGGGTTCTAGTTGCCCAGCCTGGATTACCTGGGATAGCTCTGTTGAGCGAAAGCTGGACGTAAAACCAATCAACCTGCCAAACATGAACTGAGAATTGCTACACTTTATGTAGGTTCACTGACAGGATGCAGCTTGGAAGTGGATGACATGATGATACGCAGGAGGCTGGAAATTCTATTTACCCAAGAGACAAGATGGAAGGGCAGTGCAGCAAAACCACTTGGCTTGGGATCCAGAGACTAATACTCAGGAAGGGGACATGCTAGAAATGGTGTGGGAATTGTGGTGAGAGAAAGGCTTTAGAAGGCAGTGAGGGATATCATCAGAATTAATGACAGACTCATGGCAATCAGACTACAGTGTTATGAAAGGGCAGTATTCATAATCTCAGCCTGTGTCCCACAGCAGGGTTGTGATAGTGAGGAAAAGAGTGCATTCAGATAGCAGTTGCAGGACCTACTAGATAAAGCAGGACAACATGAATTGGTGTTGATAATGGCTGACTTCAATGCACATATCAGGATAGACAGAACAGGATATGAGGACTGTCTGGGTCCACATGGGTGGGGCAACAGGAATAAAGAAGGAGAAGCCATTCTAGACTTCTGTCTGGCAAATGGCTTGATAGTAGCCAACACGTGGTTCAGAAAGAGAGACAGTCACAAGATCACATACAAGATTAGCCAACATGCAACTCAGGTAGACTTCCTCCTAGTAAGGAAAAGGCACTGAGGTAGAATCTATGATTGCAAAGTCATCCCCATTGAAACAGTCAGCCGACGGCATAAATCACTTGTTGCCACAATCAGCTACAAGCAGTGGTCAGAGAAGGCTCTAAGGTCAACAGGTACCAGGCTGAATACCTGGACGTTGACTGGAGAGAAAGCACAATAGTTCAAGGAATTGCTCAGAGCTCTAGCACCCCAAGAAGAGGAGGAAATAGGTGAAGTTGAAGAAGAATAGCAGTGCCTCAAAACAGCACGTGTGAGGACTACAGAACAGATATGTGGCTGAGCCAGGTATGGGAAAGGGTATGTAAGGAAAGCTGGTGGTGAAAGGCAAAGTCCAGGAAGTGATCAAAAGAAAGAGGAGTGCAGGAAAAAATGGGAGATAGAAAAGACTGACCATTCTAGGAAGGAATACTGGTTGGCTAACAAAGAAGCTGAGGAAGGAGTTGCAATAGCAAAGACTAGGGCATCAAAGGCATCCTACCAACTTCTGGAAAGTGACGCAGTAGGTGGTACAAAGAAACTATATCAGGTTGCAAGGCAAAGACCGAAAGATAAACATAATCAGACACCCTTCATAAGGGATGCCAGCAACAACCTGCTCACAACTCCACAGGACATCAAAGGCAGATGGAAGGAGTATTTCCAGCAGCTTCTGAATGAAGAAAACACCACAGAAGCCATACTGCCCCAGAAACAGCCTATGATGAGAGAAGAAGAGGAGCCCACCCTAAAAGAAGTAAGAATAGTGCTAAGGAAAATGAAGTCAGGGAAAGCAGCAGGATCAGATGAGGTCACAGCAGATATGATAAAGTTGCTAGGTGAGATAGGGAGAAATGGCTCCTGAGGGTACTCATAGCAGTATGGAGAGAAAGGTGTATCCCAGACATACCTCTCAACTGTTCAGATTTTCACAGAATGTCCAGATTTTTGCTTTATATTTTTGGTTTATTCCCATAAAATTTTTTTTTCTGGCACATTACTGGCAAATTACTGAGGACTGAAGTCGGAAAATAATGATAGACATTTGAGTTTCAGACTTCATAACCTTCAGAAAATCCATGTTAATTTAAAGCCTGTTATTCTATCAACTTTCCAAGTTTGTAAGAGAAATATTTAAAAATTGTCCCTATTTTTGGGCCTTTGTCCCCTGATTACTTATGGCTTTGTCCAGATTTCTTGCCATAAGAGGTTGAGAGGTATGATCCAGATGACTGGAGAATAAGCATACTCATGCCAGTGTACAAGAAAAAAGGGGAAATCCATAACTGTGGGGAGTACAGAAGCATCAAACTCCTGTCACATTGCATGAAAGTTCTGGAGAGGGTGATTGATAAATGGATATACAGAGTAGTAGCATGTAAGATGGGAGATGAGCAGTTTGGATTCAGATTAGGATGCAGCTCAACAGATCTGATGTTTGCAGTGAGACAGATAGCTGAGAAGAAGCTAGAGATGAGGAAAAAGTCCAACTGGGCATTCCTAGACTTGGAGAAAGCATATGACAAGATCCCAAGAAAGCTGATCTGGGCAGTACTGTGATGGTTTGAAGACCCAGAAACACTGGTAGAATTAGTGCAGGCTTTGTACAAGGACCCAATGACTGAAGTACAAACAGTGTTCGGCTTCACAGAGGGGTTCACAGTGAGAGTGGGTGTGCACCAGGGTTCAGCTCTGAGCCCACTGCTGTTCATACTGGTGATGGACTACATTAGCAAACAGGTTGAAGTGGACAGATCAACAAAGTTACTGTATGCAGACAATGTGGCATTACAGGCAGTCTCTGAGCAAGAACGTCAGCAAAGGATAGAGGAATGGAATGCAAAACTGAAGGCACATGGGATGAAACTAAGGACAGGTAAGACAGTGGTATTGGCAGAAAATTGGGGAAATCAGAAGAAGCTGAGAATTGAGATAGAAGGGAAGATAGTGGAGCAGGTAAATTGCTTCAAGTATCTGGCAGGGATGGTTGAGGAGAATGGAAGTCTGAATGAAAAGGTCAAAGCTAGAATCAGAAGAGCTGCAGCCAACTGGCATAGAGTCTCAGGTGTAGTCTATGACAGAAGAATACCAAAGAAGAAGTAAGGTGTATAAGACAGTGGTGTGACCAGTACAACTGTATGGTACAGAAACCTGGGCAGTAAAGGCAGAGCTGATGAAGAAACTAAAGGTGATGGAAATGAAGTGTCTGAGAAAGGTGATAGGATGCACACTGTGGGACAGATGAAAGAATGAGGACAAAAGAGCAGAAGCCAAAGTAGCTCCAATTGCAGAAAAGATCAAAGAGAGCAGATTACACTGGTTCAGCACATGTGCAGAAAAGCAGAAGACAATCTGGTGAAGAAGATTTGGGACTGACAGGAAAAAGGTAAGAGGAAATGAGGACATCCAGCAAAGAGATGGATAGATTGTGTAAAAGAAGATCTGCAACAGTCAGGCATGAGTGTTGAAGAAGACAGGACTGTGGCACTGAATCGAGAGAGATGGTGACAGTTAACACGATACTCTGACCCCATGTAGCAAATAGGAAAAACTGAGCTGATGATGATTTGTAATAGTCTGTGAAAGAATGTGATTCAGAAACACATCATGGCATGCTAGAGGAGCACCCACATAGATCCCAGTATTCAGTTCCCAGACAGATTTGGCACTTCCTAGAGGTAGGGTGGTAGGAGAAGACTTCAGTCTAAATGTACAGTGTACATGTGTGTCAGAAAGCATCTAATAGCCACAGGATGTTTTTCACCACCAGCAACTCGGTAACAGTACCCAGTTCTACAGCTAGTAAAAGAATGCACAGCTGTAATGTTATAGGTGTGTATGTATATATATATATATATATATATATATATATATATATATATATATATATATATGGATTCACTTTATAACCTCGAAATATTGAAATATCGAATTTCAGTATCTCGAGACTATAAAACCGATTCCACAAAACACCAACACAAAAAAAACGCGAAATTCACAACACCGAAAAAACCACACACACTATACCACACATACACCACAACACCCACATCACAACATAAACAAACAAAACTACACACATACACAACTCATACACACCCCCCTACTTATATATACTAACTCCGAGATTGCACAAACACTAAACAAAAGCCAACTCACACATGCACATTCTCCGACCCCTCACACACACATCAAACACATCAGCACACTCACACACACTCACACACACTCTAACTCCCACTCAAAACCCTTAGAAACCACTTACCTGACATAACACCTACATCCACACACGGCACCGCGCACCATCAAAACACAATCCCGGACATTACGCAGCGTAAGGTCATAACCACGAATTCGACATATATTCGAGTTCGCGATTATGACCTTTCGCTATTTTTAACATTCGGCTTTATAGTCTCGAGATACTGAAATTCAACATTTCAGTAATTCGAGGTTATAAAATGTTACCATATATATATATATATATATATATATATATATATATATATATATATAGATATAGATATATATATATATATATATATATATATATATATATATAGATATATATATATATATATATATATATATATATATATATATATATATCTATATATATATATATATATATATATGTACATATATATGTGTGAGTGTGTGTGTGTGTGTGTGTGTGTACCCCTGTACCTGTAGAGCCTATCATATACCTATGACATGTCACTCAAGTACTCCCAATATCTAAAGCAGCTTTAAAGCATGAAAAAATAGGAAATTTTACACAAATCAAATGTACTGAATATGGATGTGCAGTTCAGACTGAATAATAATAGAATTCACCTGTCATGACTATTAACTGCAGTAGAATTCTGAAGCACATTCTCTAGGCTCCTCTTCTCACTGGCAAAGAACGCCAAGTTGGCACATCTTCAGGTTGCTGTTGGAATGTCTGCGCAGCTCACTAGTGCAGCTAGTAGCTGTGGCATCACTTACTGCCCTGGAAAGATAGTGCTGTGTGTCTACATTGTACTGGGGAACTTTATGAGATGTTCCCAGCAGGTACTCCTGGAAGTCTCTGTGCATGAAATAAAGAAAGATTTTAGACTCTTTTTATGCAATTACTGAGAGCTCTGTCACAATCAGCCTCACAGAAGCCATGACTGCATCATTGGTCACAATCTTTTTGAAAATAGCAGCACATTACAATTGATGCAGGTTGGAGACATCATGCGATGTGCAATTTCTAACCTCAGAGCAGCACTGCAATGCAAGATGCTACCATATAGTGGTCCAGAAATGAATGGCATGCCCAGTTTGTGTTTTGGGTGTGGAAGACATGATGCCTGATTCCACTTAGCTAGTACATTCAACATGGCACCGCATGATTGCACTGTAGTACTCCTAGGGACTGCAAGACAGCTTAGCACACCCACATCTCAGCAGGGGTTATGACTTATAAAGGCATGTGCAATGAGCATTGCGGTCTTTCATGTGCGTGCACAGTGTGGTACAAGCCTCATTGCGCAGCCTTGGTCTGGTGCATAAAATGTTCAAAAACAGTTAAATTTAATTGGCTCATTAGTGTATGCACCTCTCTATAAGCCTCAAAAATGCTTAACAACTACAACTGCTACCCCAGTAATAGTGCTTATTATACTATGAAAATTACCTCCTCAACAAGAATAGGAATCTGAGACTGCAGAGAGGACACAAAGAGCTACAACTACCAAAGCAAGTATCCAGAGTAAAGTGACAAATGAAGAGAATATTGAGGTAAGATAACTGCTATTTTGCTGTTGTTGTAGAGGGATTGCCCAGCATCTGACTGCTGATGAGGGATGGAGGTCACAAGAGGCTTGTTTCTGAGCTTTGCAGTGTATTTCTACAATGCTTTAATGATTACATAATGAAGTATTGTTGATCGAAACAGGGGATACAGGCCATTTTCTGGTGGAAATTGACTTGTATTCTTCTATGTGTTTTTTTTTTTTTTTTGGGCGGGGGACTCCAAAGGCAGTTATATGGACTGAGGAGTGCTGTACATGAAACATGCACTGTTTGATGTTGAGAAGTGATCTTAATGACATTGATGTGTTCTATATTACCTGGTGTGGGCGGGAGGCTGCCCCATGGTGTGCATCATACTTAGGGATTCCTTGCAATGATCCTCACTCTCCTGTCATGCTGAGTGTCGACAGAGGCCAGGGTGCATATAACACTGGATAGTAGCCATTCTGTTACTGTGCCTGTTGCTTGGCAATTTTTTTTCTTGGGGAGGAGAACAGCAGCATGCAGGTACATAGTTAACAAGCTCTGCTGATCACTGCTGAGAGGGGTGGGCAGGGTCCAAACATGGAATGCTGTGGGGATATACTACATGGACTCCATGTATGACTGCAGTGGCATATGTGCACACACTCTGGTACAGCAGGCTTCTGTGGTAAATAGTGGACAATGTGTTACTGAAGAGGCACACCTGCAAACAGCTACAAGTAGCTGTCCCACTGCCTTGTAGCTTTGTATCTGTAAACATGTTTTGTTCATTTTTTATTGATCCTATTCACCCATGCTGTGCCTGCAAATAGTGCATTGAGATCAGTGCACTTCCCCTGATAAACACATGTACATAAAAATAAGGTAAAAACATAACCTGTAGAGGTGACCTATGCCTCTGGGTGAATCATGTGCTGCAGAGTCTTTGTTCACTTTGGACTGTGGAGCGAGGAACTGAAATGTGGCCATGGCAGATATTAGTGGCAAAACATTTGCCATATGTATGCTATTTTTCAGATTAACAGACTGAGATGGCACCTAAAGACTGTAAAATGATGGAGAAGTTTCCCCAAGCTGTCACTGACATCCAGTTGGAGGATCACTATGAACACGGTTGGTGGATCCCACTAACATAAAAGACTGACTGAGCCTTCTGTGACTGTGTATAGTAGGACCTTGTTATGGATGTAAATGCTGTCAACACAACAAGTGTATCATAGGGTTACTGGCATGACCCACCATTAATGCAACATGGACACAGTGGAGATCCCCATGGCATGGCCAATTCAATCATACCCAGTGTAGGACTGGACATTACAACAAAACTTCATTGCCTACTACAGGTATCTGTGGATGATGCCCCATGTATATGTTCATGCATTTGTATTATGTAGTGCGACATGCCAGAGCCATTTCTCCCCCATGTTGAATATGGTAATATCATCCCAATAGCCACTTCAGGACTTCAGTTGCCAGAGGAGTTTGCACAAAACATGAGGGCTTTTACCTTTTGCATGCTGTACTGCTTTACAGCCATAGGTGATTCTGTCTACTTTCACATGTGATTCACTGTATAAGTCCTCCAACATGGCTACTGGCATGAAATAGTGAGAGCTGAACGCTCTATTGTGCATAAGGACAGCAGCAGGTACAGCATGCCAGCATGTTGCTGCAGGATACTGGTATGCTGTCCTTGCTCTGATCTCTGTGCTCCAATGCTGCCATGCTGTCCTTGCTGCTATCCCTATACTCTAATGAGCATATGGATAGCAGCAAGGACAGCATACCAGTGTCCTTCACCTGAGTTAAGTTTCTCCATTTTTTTTACGCATTATATGTGTGGAGTGTTCATACAGGCATCGGCTGATGTTATTCCCTCCCTCCCTGCACAATTTTCGAAATCTGACATGCTCGCCAGGCCATGACCCACATGCAAACCCACATCACTAGCCCTCCAGCTGCCTATTATCTGTTACCATGACCCTCTCCATGTAGAGCTGATCAGTAAGGTGAGTGGGCAGAGTAATAAAATCAGAAAGGCTTTGCTTATTTAATTGACATTTTTGAAGTCAACAGGTGAAGTCTGTATCCTCCAGGGGCCAGCGTACTTTGAGGGTGACACCATTCATGCGACCATACCCCTTCCACCTACAATGGAGAACCCCACTCTGGGATATCTAGGGCAGAGTCAAATTGTCCCATAGTGCTATGTTCTCCACATCTTCTACCAGTGTTAAAGATGTTGAGGCCTACTGTGGATGCATATGCATACAGGTTGTACCTGCTAGACAACCCTGTGGCATGGCCTGCCATTTCCACATACAAATCACATTCAGAGACATTCCTTAGATAGGGGCATGCACAGTCAGTGTACCTACTGAGGGCACCATGAACCTGTCAGAGATATACACACTGTCTGCCAAAATCAGCAGGGACTCTGTCCACTCACACAAATGTAACCAACCCCACCCACCTATGAACACATACTCCACACTTGCAACCCTACTCCCTCCCTGCACAATTTTCAAAATTTGCCATGCTCACCAGGCCATGACCCAACATCCACACCCACATTACTTGCCCTCCAGCTGAATATTCCCTGTCACTATGGCCCTCTCCACCTGAACATATGATAACTATTTCCTACACTTGATGCTCTGTCACCAGGGTAGATTGCATCTCATGCACAGAGCAGACATTCCATACACTGTATAGGATAACCAGGTTGTTGTTTTGTATTCATCTGTTACTCTTTGCTATGTCTAGTATGTCCACCACATGCTGCATCTTAGCAACTGCCACGGCATGCAGTGCCCTTATCTACCCTACATTGTCACCCCTGCAGCTAGGTACTCCACAAACTCCTAACAAGGCCCCTCATTGACTTCTACCTCTGACAAGTTCTCTTTTCTGATGGCAGTGCCCTGCTGTGTCTGTTTGTGTGCCAGCATGTTGTGTAATGCTGCAATCAAAAATACGTAGTATGAGTCTGTGACTGTTCAGAAATGTATGCATTCTCTGCAGTTGTCTGTGGGTTTCATATGGGTGTCATTAACCATGACTACTGAGCATATCCAGCATCATCAATAAGATGTCACTGAGGGGGAATCGACCTGGATGAATTGTTGATATAAGTTGAAAGTATGACAGATATGGGAATGGTGTGAACTGCCTGAGTGGTACACTGATGCACTGTATATTATACCCTGTGAACTGCAGAACATCTGGCAGTTGATGGAGTGGAATCTGTTACAGCTGATATACTATGGTCTCAATGTCCCTTGGTGGTGATGTGGATGCAGTCAATGACACCAAGTACCTCACGGAAATGGGTTATGTTATAGAATAACTCCATGGTGTTGATCCTCTGCTCTGTGGTACACAGAAATCATGTATAATCCTCCACATGCTGCAGCAAGAAACTGGTGTTGTATCTGTGAGCCAGATGCCTGGGGTAGATCTACTGTGTCCTCTGTTAGTCATTGAAAGGCAGTTAACGCAGATGATTAAGGCTTTTTGCTGCCTTATGTAGCCCAGGGTACGAGGTTTGATTCCTTCCATCTTCATTTGCCTGCTGTGTGTCTTTAAACAAGTCATCTAACCAGACATTTCTTCTGAGCAGATCTTGAAGAGGAATACTTGTATGCAGTGGGTTTATCCATTTAGCAAATACACATTTTTTAAAAGGTCCCTATAGTAAGGGTTATTGATATTATACATACCATATTGATAACAGGAATGGTTATTCCACACATTACATAAACCTTTACGTGAGGGTGGCAAATGCATTCTACCTCCTGGATGGTATCTCTGTGACACAGTGCCAGTCCACAATTTCTGTGTCATTGAGAGGATGGGATGTTAGATGCGGTCTGATCCTTTGCCTGCACAGATGGCAGTGATTTGTACCTTCATGGCTGCTGGCAGAGAGGATGGCCTTGAACATTTAGATTTCTGCAAATATTAATGCTGTCTCTAACTTTATAGCTCAGTCTCAGTCTCTGTTCACCAGGTCTTTAAGGTGTACAACTACACTGGTGGCTACTGCTCATTCCACAGGTTTTATACATTCCTGAATCACTCTGCCAAGTTGTTACCCTCATTTGTATCTGCTACTGACTTAATTTTCATAATACCACTCACACTTTGGACATTTATATACAGTACTGACTATGGTATTTTGCAGCCTTGCACAACCATATAATGTCTGTGAAAACTCTCCCATCCGGATTGCTGCTGCTCATTGCACAATTGTGGCTTATTCAATGCACTGTTTGTTTCTGAGTCCTGGCCAGATTTCCACAAAGCTATTAACACAAACGTATTTAAGTATATATATTCTTGGGATCTGCATGCATAGTAATGCATTAAAGCTAGTAATTACAATAGCAGTTTAGGTGTTACTATTGGCCAACTAATTCCATAGGTTTCTTTTCAGCATTTTTCATTCTGTAAAATGCAGACTAAGCTCAGCTGTGGTTGTGGCCTCAAAAATCGGCAACAATACTCCAGTTCAGGCACAATTTTTTTTTAACAATTGTTAATATCATCTCAGAAAACTGATGTAATGAGAAGATTTGTATAAACATGCTTTTCTTGAAAGAATCAGCTGTATCTAACAGTACTGAAAGTACTGTCAGATGTTATTTCATATTAATCTTCTTTAGTCGTGAAAAATACAAATTATAAAATGGGCAAGTGTAAAATCAGGGGCTTTAGAAATACATGACACTTCTTACAAGATGTCAAGATTTCTTACAAGAAAACAACAAAAAACCTGTTAGAATGCCATACTCACCTTTTGCAAATGGGAATTAAGCAAACATTAGAGTCCCATTTAGGCCTACATATATTTATTTACAAAAATGTGAGCATACATCAGAGAAGATATTAATCCTGCAGGAACTGACATCAAAGTTATACTCTTGTTACTTTGCGCTTCTGCTTGTACTTTGAAAGCCAGTAACGAGTGTCATTTCAATTTACAGTGAGGAGAGAGGGAGACAGGCAGACATAAAGAGAGAGTGCATTTTTTTGTCCCTGGTGTTGCAGATTGACTGTCAACAGCATATACCCCTCCAATTGCTGTGACCACTACTTGTGGTACCACCCCCCACAAGAGCGAGGGGGTTCCTGGCAGTGGAGGAAAAGAGGACGTAGGCAGGGGCATTTTCTGCTATGGCTTTGGCTAGGAGTGACTTTGTAAGTTGCACACATGACCTTGGAGGGATTCATATCCTTTCACGTCTTGCACCATCGGTCTGTATAATATATATTATAGGCCTTATTGCATTAAGTATGGCTGGGACTTTGTGTCTTCATCATTGCTGCCTTCACAGTACAGCTCTAGTCTCCATATATACTGACCAATCATCAATAATGGCACAGACATCCTTTACAAAGTCAATATGCAACACTATTTTGCGAGACAATAAGGGGCCAGATCTGAAAACTGTCAACATTTGGACAAACATGCAATGCCAAAGTTATTGATGTTTAGGCATATTAACAATTTAAAAAGAACCGCCTAAAATGATATATGCATGTGCTAGCAGACTGCAAAATATTGCTCACCATGTATGATTTTGAGATAAGGTGTTGGTGGTGGGGGAGTGAAAGAGTTGTATCAAAATGACAGAAGAATGAAAAACCTTTCCCAGTGGAGATTTAGGCTGGAAGGCAGGAATACAGAAGGAATGAAAGTGGCTGTAGAAAAAGGAAAAGCAATAAATAACTAAAAGAAATGGACACTGTAAGGCTGGTTACTGTTTATTAAAAAAACAGGTCCTTACTTTGTGAAAATCATCACAGGGAATACAGCATCATTTTTTTTACAAACAATGGGACTAATTGAAGAAATTCCCAACACAGCGCAAGATAATAAAGCCAAGGGGGTTCATAGGTTCATAATTAAGAACTTGGCAATCAGTCTGTAGACCATTACAAGCCGAGACAAAATCCCCTTTTCAGAAAGGTTCTTCCTGCCTTAAGAAGGGCAAGACAAGATAGAATTGTAGAGAATTTAGTATTGCACATGCAGTTATCTAGGTTTACTTTGAAGGTGCTGTGGGAGCTACTTTGCTTGACATGTAATGGAAGTTTTCTCCACAGGTGAGGGGTATGTTGGGATAGGAATCTATTATGTCTTGATTATCTGATGATGAAGGTGTAATTCCTTTAACTGAGTATTTGAAGTACCATTTGTCCTGTGAAGGAATAGGAAGCCAAAGAGGGTTGGCTCTTCCATGTCTCGAAAGTCTAGACACAGATCTCCAGTGAGGAGTCTGTAAAAGTCTGAGTATAGTGAGAGGACTGCCAGTGTGCCCCCCTTAGTAAGATTCTTGAGGTCATTGATCCTTTGAGTAATGAATTTCTGTGGTCAAGTGAGTGACATGTTTACACATACCAAAGGATAATAGGTAACAGTCTAGTCAGATACAAGTAAAGGGGAATTAAGACTTCTCTGGATGTGGTGGAGATGCATTTGGAAATTAGATGAGCCAGATAGATGGATTTCTGAACTAGTGTGGACACATGATGGCCAAACCAAAAGGAATTATCAACAGGAATGCCTAGATCCCTTAACCTTTTGTCTGAAGGTGTGTGTGTGTGTGTGTGTGTGTGTGTGTGTGTGTGTGTGTGTGTGTGTGTGTGTGTGTTTGTGTGTGTGTGTCACCTATATGGTATGTGAAAATGGCTTGTTTACCAAAATGAACTATGCTACATTTCTTCACATTTAATTTTGAGACCATTTTTCTTTGCACCATTTGTTAAGTTGGAGCAATTGTGAGTCAGTTGAAGACCAAATAAGAACACACCATTTGCATTCATCTGAAAACTTAGACAACAACAGACCAGGAGTGTTGGCCTGAAGGTTTGAGAGGGCCCATCAGTGAGACCCATAATACACCCCTGGTAACTTTTTTGCTTTCAGAAGGTGGTACTTGTGACTGTAACTACATGGACTCTGTTAGATGACCAGCTAACTATTCACTGCACAATGTAAGGATTTATCCTCAGATTTACATGTTGGTCAATAATGCCTGCAAGGGGAATATCGTCAAAGGCATTGGCCAGGTCTAGATATGCTGTACATACTGCATAACTGTTATTAACTGCTTCAGTTGCTTTTCCAAAGAAAGTGATGAAGTTAAAGAGGAGACTTTTGACAAAGCCAAATTAATGAAGATCCAGGTTTAAGAGATTTTCAATATCCTGATTAGTGAAGCTTTACTCCTGAGGAGATGATGGTTAATAGAGGGCTCTGTGGGGCATTATGGTAAGAGGGATGCTGGATGTTTTACTAGGTCCAATGCAAACATGTGGGGAGTGTTTATCTCTATCCATATCTATATCTATTTATCTATTTATATCTATATATATATCTATATATCTTTATATATATATATATATATATATATATATATATATATATGTATATATATATATATATATATATATATATATATATATATATATATATATATATATATATATATGTATATAGTCAACAAGAGTGAGAAGTGATACGTAGTCATATGAGTGAATGCTTTTTAGTGATGTAGAAAAGCAAATGCTGTTATTAGTGAACATTATTGTTAATCGTAGTTTTGTCAGCAGATTTTTTTTTTTTTATGAGATTGCATGGCAGTGGGATAAGACAATATGCACTTTCATATAAATTCATGGATTCATATGTTTTTACTAGGCTAATGACTCAGGGTGCTTTCTAAGCCTAGCCAAAGTTTCTCAAAAGACTATAGATGTTCTGTATCCAAATAGGACATTGAGGGCCAGGCATTTATACGCTATTTCTGTCCATAAGAAACATGGTGCCAGGCACAGTGTAAATTTCCTATTCTCTATCCATTGGTCTAGGTTGCGCTTAAACTGGGTAATAGACAAACTCAGCTTCATATGGATGGGAAGCCTGTTCCATAGGAACGGTAGTCACCAGGACACATATCTGTCTCTCCAGCATGTTCTGTTTAAGTCACGACAAGATTCAGGTCCCTAGACCTTGTATTTCTGGTACTCTTTGACTTACGAATATGTAAGAGATTCATAAGTGTGGGCTTTGCATATGCCTTGTAAGCCAGGCATAGATCACCCCTCAGCAATCTTTAGGAGACTGAGTAGAGATGAAAGGGCTTTAAGGTACTTTGCAAAAGACAGGTTTGTTACTCCTTGAATTCTTTTAGTAAATGACCTCTGAAGTCACTCTAGTTGCTTTATATGCCTAGTCAGGTACATACCAATGGGAGCATTGTACTCTATGACTGGTCTGATAAGGGTGGAGTACACTGGGATTATGACCTCTTTGGATGTAGATGCCATGCTCTTACTTATAAGTTTCCTCTCTGTTGTGAGATCTTGGAGTTTATATATAATTAGCAGGGAGTGCTGGGGGTGCAGGGGGCTTGCCTCCCTGCAAAAACATTAGTTTTAGTTTGTGCAATTTTCTATCATTTTTGATTCTCTCTAAAATGATTAAAATGTATGCTCTCTTTCATTCATTCCTTTGAGACAGTCATATAGATAGAAAGATTTTTTTTTTAATTACAGTGTTCGATTCAGGTTTTTATGTGAATTGATGAAGGGGACTAAATGTGTAGAAAAACTTAAGGTTGCAATGTCTTATGTACTGCATTGTTGCTTTCTATCCTATGATTTTCTTTACAGATTTTTTTTATTCTATTCTTTATTTTGTTGTGTTTCTTTATGTGTATTTTTAAAATGGACAGTCAGTTCTTTCCTTGGTGGTTGGGATATTTTTCGTGTCTGGTGACCATTGCAGCTGCCATATGAGCATTAGTCGGACATGTTCATATTTATTAATATTAACTGTTTTACTTTTCATTTATATTTTTTATTGGCATATGCTTTGCATTTGATAATGTTAGGGTAAAGATGATTTTTTTTAGGTTTTCCTTGGTTTTCTCTGGACTGCTGTTATTAGTACTCTCTGTATAATATTTTATAATACTGATTTTAATTTTTAGTATAGTAAATTGTATTAGGCTTTAAGTGTACTAGTGCTGTTACTTTTTTATTGCAAGCTGTATCACAGGTTGGGGTGGTCTGCTGAGGCAGCATGGCTTTCCAGAGTTTTTAGTTCAGCCACCAGGGCATATTTTTAAGTGGTTTGACAGGTATTTTTTACAGCCTGCTCTCCCATGGTCTTCTGGTAGTTACACTATAATGCATGAATTTGTGTGTAAAAAATACTGCTGCTTATAGTGGCTGGTTGCTTTTGTTAATTAGCCATAATTCCCCACACATGCCCAATAGACATAATTAGCCCTAATTGTCCGCACAATGCCCAATGGACATATGTGTGGAGGATGTGCAATAGCCATGGCACAGAACTACTACTCACCATGGTGAGAAACTTAGCAGTATAAATCTTTCAACATCTTTGCTTCCAATGGCAGGCACCCGTGTATGGCTTTTTGGTCTCCACCAGGCAGCGGTGCAATGTGTGGACCACAGGAGGCACACCTAATCCCTCCTGACTGAAAGAGGAGTGAGTAAAATGCTTTAATTCCTTTCCCAGCCTAACAGCTTCAGCAGTCACCTGAGCTGCTAACTGAAATTTCATTACTTTGGTCATAATCAAGGCTTTAGTCCTCTATACTAATGAAGCTACATTGGTCTTTTCTCTGTGCAGTTCTTTTGTGCGTTGGTACACTTAGAATGTATGAGAAGCGGTATTCCACTGCAGACTATGTGATGATGTAAGCAGAGTGGTAATACTTCATGAAGAATTGGGTAGAATAATGATAATTGTTTGATTATGTGTATGTAGTAAGGATAAAATGAGGTATGTGTGTTTAATGGGTCTATGTCAGAGCACCTAATGTCCAGAACACTGACCCTAGGAGTTTGAAATGGCAGAATAGTAAACTGCCAGACAGCAAAGAATGAAGGGCCAATTCACTTGTTTTTTTGCAGGGGTCAAGCTTCCCTGCATGCCCAGCACCCGAGATCACATTACAACTGAGAAAAGCAAAACCTCAAACCCAGCTGTGCCATGATGTCACACACTCCCACTGCCACTGTGCAATCATCTGTACTTCACTGTTATAACAATTCAACATTCTCCCATTTTTAGCTTCTGGGGTTGTTGTTCTGAACATCAGTGTTCTGAACATTCAGTGTTCTGACTGGGACCCATGTTTATTATAGCTCAATTATCTAGATTTAACATTAGGGCAGGTAAATAAATAACTGAATGCATAACTAACTAAATAAATAAATATCTAAGGTCGGGTATGTGTGCATGCACAAACACAGACACAGAGATACACACACCACACGTATACACACACACACACACACACACACACACACACACACACACACACACACACACACACACACACACACACACACACACACACACACACACCTAGACATTGGTAGTATCTGCTTTGAGTGTATTAAGTTGTTCTTTCTCCCCTTCCTTATTCTTCAGAGGTACTGTTTTCCTGTATCAGATGCAGGGTAATATCCTTTCTTAAATATCAGCTGTGATTCTATAAATAGCATAGCTTTACTGCAACAACCATATTCTGAGGTATTTTTGCTTTTTTAAACACAGAAAGAAATGTTTTATATTTGAAGGATTGCAATACAAGTAAACTCAAAAATATGTTCAACAGTTATAATCAGAATACACAAGTAAAGGCTGTGCTGTCTGGAGCTGCATCCTAAGTCTTTAAAATAAATTTGGGGTAGGCAATGCTATACGCTGCTTTCTTACAGCTACAAAAAAAGAAACAATTGGTTTGTTTTAAGCTACTTAAGGCAAACAGAATATGTTTAGACATATAGAAATGTCTTCCTGAATTGTATGATAAGATATGTTTATGATACACATAACTGGAAACACTCTTGATCAGGAAAATAAGCACTTGAGTGTCACTGTGATATTGGATATGGAGTATCTGACTTTCCAGTACTGATAAATATAAATATGTATATTGAACTAGCTTTGTTCTTGGAAAGCTTGCTGTAGTAATGACATGCAAGCATTTTACCTCCCTGTTCTCCTTCAGCAGCCTTCAGGTAGGGAAGGTTCATTTATACACCTGAGCTAAATGCAGAACTTAGTATCTCACTGAAAACATATATTAATTTCTAAATCTGTTTTCATAGGAGCTAGTAACCTGAAATAAGGATCAAACCCTATACCTTGTATTTATGAGATAAGAATCTTATTCATGCTGCCAAACCCATCCACATGACAGGTGACATAAAACTATTCTCATGTTGCCTCTGTGATGTTTTTCTTTTTCAGGAAAATAGAATACAGTAAGTGGGAATTCCAGAGCAGAACTCAGTATTCATTCAACCCGAGTAACAGTCTTTTTCAGCGCAGAGCTCTATAGAGTAGTTTGGAAAGTAGACAAGTCAGTTTCATCTTATGGAATTTGATGAATAGAAATAAATAACAACTAATGAAGGAGTACTAACAGTTTATTTCTACATAGTTAAAGCTTCACCTAGCTTTATCCATGTTTTGCGTGAATTTAGCAAATAGTTCATTTAGCGATATTAGTTCTGAACTGTATCTCCAGCGTAGTTGTTTTTAGTGATGTTAGTGTTTGAAAGATTTACATTTTAAAAAGGAATAGTACAAATTACTGTTACTCAGCCAACAAGTGAAGGAATGCAATTTTCACAGCATACTAGTATTACTATACATATTTTTTGAAGTATTTAAATGTAATTGCATATATCTGTAAATAAGCTGTTGTGTGCTGCTGTAACTTTGCACTACATGAATTTGCTGGCACATTCATTTTCATGGGGTTCTTTAATGGATGTATTTTTTTAAATATATGAATGAACAGTGTAACGCAGTTTTGCCAGGGTAATTTCTAAACTATCTGATTGTAAGGAAGATGAAAATGTTAGCAAAACAGTAGACATAGTAAATTATTCCGCTGTTCTTTAAATTAGTGACATGAGATCATTGTACTTGTGGAAGTAAAATGAAATGGAAAAAGAATGAATCCAGCAGACAAAGAATATGCCTAGAAATCATATTTTTCTGTGCTTATTGCTTTAGTTGTCAGAGACAGCAAGAGACATATCACACAGAATGAATAATGGGATGGGGGATCAGAGATGGTGAGATTGGGGTGATAAAGAAACAGTCTGCATTCATGTACGTCACCTACACTGCCTGCTTCCTAATACTCCTTAGCAAGAGACTTATCACACAGATTGAATAATGGGATGGGGGGATAAGAGATGGTGAGATTGGGGACATAAGGAAATAGTCTGCATTCATGTACGTCACTTACACTGCCTGCTTCCTAATACTCCTTATTAAGAGACTTATCACACAGAATGAATAATGGGATGGAGGATCAGAGATGGTGAGATTGGGGAGATAAAGAAACAGTCTGCATTCATGTACGTCACCTACACTGCCTGCTTCCTAATACTCCTTATTAAGAGACTTATCACACAGAGTGAATAATGGGATGGGGGTCAGAGATGGTGAGATTGGGGAGATAAGGAAGCTGTCTGCATTCATGTATGTCACCTACACTGCCTGCTTCCTAATACTCCTTATTAAGAGACTTATCAAACAGAATGAATAATGGGATGGGGGATCAGGGATAGTGAGATTGGGGAGATAAGGAAACAGTCTGCATTCTTGTACGTCACCTACACTGCTTGTTTCCTAATACTCCTTAGCAAGAGACTTATCACACAGAATGAATAGTGGAATGGGGGATCAGAGATGGTGAGATTGGGGACATAAGGAAACAGTCTGCATTCATGTACGTCACCTACACTGCCTGCTTCCTAATACTCCTTAGCGAGAGACATCACACAGAATGAATAATGGATGGGTGGATCAGAGATGGTGAGATTGGGGAGATAAGGAAACAGTCTGCATTGATATACATCACCAACACTGCCTGCTTCCTAATACTCCTTAGCAAGAGGCTTATCACACAGAATGAATAAGGGGAGGGGGGGATCTGAGATGGTGAGATTGGGAAGATAAGGAAATAGTCTGCATTCATGTAGGTTACCTACACTGCCTGCTTCCTAATACTCCTTAGCAAGAGACATCACACAGAATGAATAATGGGATGGGGGATCAGAGATGGTGAGATTGGGGAGATAAGGAAACTGTCTGCATTCATGTCCATCACCTACACTGCCTGCTTCCTAATACTCCTTAGCAAGAGACTTATCACACAGAGTGAATAATGGGATGGGGGGATCAGGGATGGTGAGATCGGGGAGATAAGGAAACAGTCTGCATTCATGTACGTCACCAACACTGCCTGCTTCCTAATACTCCTTAGCAAGAGACTTATCATACAGAATGAATAATGGGATGGGGGATCAGAGATGGTGAGATTGGGGTGATAAGGAAACAGTCTGCATTCATGTATGTCACCTACACTGCCTGCTTCCTAATACTTCTTAGCAAGAGACTTGTCACTTAGAATTAATAATGGGATGGGGGATCAGAGATGGTGAGATTGGGAAGATAAAGAAACTGTCTGCATTCATGTACGTCAGCTACACTGTCTGCTTCCTAATACTCCTTAGCAGTAGATTTATTACACAGATTGAATAATGGGATGGGGGATCAGAGATCGTGAGATTGGAGAGATAAGGAAACAGTCTGCATTCATGTACGTCACGCACACTGCCTGCTTCCTAATACTCCTTAGCAAGAGACATCACACAGAATGAATAATGGGAAGGGGGAATCAGAGATGGTGAGATCGGGGTGATAAGGAAACAGTCTGTATTCATGTACATCACCTACACTGCCTGCCTCCTAATACTCCTTAGCAAGAGACATCACACAGAATGAATAATGGATGGGTGGATCTGAGAAGGTGAGAATGGGGAGATAAGGAAACAGTCTGCATTCATGTACGTCACCAACACTGCCTGCTTCCTAATACACCTTAGCAAGAGACTTGTCACTTAGAATGAATAATGGGATGGGGGATCAGAGATGGTGAGATTGGAAGATATGGAAACAGTCTGCATTCATGTACATCACCTAGACTGCCTGCTTCCTTATACTCCTTAGCAAGACCCTTATCACATAGAATGAATAATTGGATGGGGGATCAGATATTGTGAGATTGGGGACATAAGGAAACAGTCTGCATTCATGTACGTCACCTACACTCCCTGCTTAATAATACTCCTTAGCAAGAGACTTATCACACAGAATGAATAATGGGATGGGGGATCAGAGATGGTGAGATTGGGAAGATAAGAAAACAGTCTGCATTGCTATACATCACCTACACTGCCTGATTCCTAATACTCCTTGGCAAAAGACGTATCACACCGAATGAATAATGGGATGGGAGGATCAGAGATGGTGAGATTGGAAGATATGGAAACAGTCTGCATTCATGTACATCACCTACACTACCTGCTTCCTAATACTCCTTTGAAAGAGACTTATCACACATAATGAATAATGGGATGGGGGATCAGAGATGGTGAGTTTGGGGTGATAAGGAAACAGTCTGCATTCATGTAGGTCACCTACACCACCTGCTTCATAATACTCCTTAGCAAGAGACTTATCACAGAGAATGAATAATGGGAAGGGGGGGATCAGAGATGGTGAGATTGGGGAGATAAGGAAACAGTATGCATTCATGTATGTCACCTACACTGCCTGCTTCCTAATACTCCTTAGCAAGAGACTTGTCACTTAGAATTAATAATGGGATGGGGGATCAGAGATGGTGAGATTGGGGAGATAAAGAAACTGTCTGCATTCATGTACGTCACCCACACTGCCTGCTTCCTAATACTCCTTAGGAACAGACAATACACAGAATGAATGGGATCTTCCTAATTCTCCTTAGGAAGAACATCACCACAGAATGCAGTCTGCATTCATGTACGTCACCCACACTGCCTGCTTCCTAATACTCCTTAGCAAGAGACTTATCACACAGAATGAACAATGGGATGGGGGATCAGAGATAGTGAGATTGGGGAGATAAAGAAACTGTCTGCATTCATGTACATCACCAACACTGCCTGTTTCCTAATACGCCCTAGCAAGAGACTTGTCACTTAGAATGAATAATGGGATAGGGGATCAGAGATGATGAGATTGGGGTGATAAGGAAACAGTCTGCATTGCTATACATCACCTACACTGCCTGATTCCTAATACTCCTTGGCAAAAGACTTATCACACCGAATGAATAATGGGATGGGAGGATCAGAGATGGTGAGATTAGAAGATATGGAAACAGTCTGCATTCATGTAGGTCACCAACACTGCCTGCTTCCTAATACTCCTTAGCGAGAGACTTATCACACAGAATGAATAATGGGATGGGGATCAGAGATGGTGAGATCGGGGAGATAAAGAAACAGTCTGCATTCATGTACGTCAGCTACACTGCCTGCTTCCTAATACTCCTTAGCAATAGATTTATCACACAGATTGAAAAATGGGATGGGGGGATCAGAGATAGTGAGATTGGGGAGATAAGGAAACAGTCTGCATTCATGTACGTCACCCACACTGCCTGCTTCCTAATACTCCTTAGCAAGAAACATCACACAGAATGAATAATGGGAAGGGGGGATCATAGATGGTGAGATTGGGGTGATAAGGAAACAGTCTGCATTCATGTACATCACCTACACTGCCTGCTTCCTAATACTTCTTAGCAAGAGACATCACACAGAATGAATAATGGATGGGTGGATAAGGGAAGGTGAGAATGGGGAGATAAGGAAACAGTCTGCATTCATGTACGTCACCAACACTGCCTGCTTCCTAATACTCCTTAGCAAGAGACTTATCACACAGAATGAACAATGGGATGGGGGATCAGAGATAGTGAGATTGGGGAGATAAAGAAACTGTCTGCATTCATGTACATCACCAACACTGCCTGTTTCCTAATACGCCCTAGCAAGAGACTTGTCACTTAGAATGAATAATGGGATAGGGGATCAGAGATGATGAGATTGGGGTGATAAGGAAACAGTCTGCATTGCTATACATCACCTACACTGCCTGATTCCTAATACTCCTTGGCAAAAGACTTATCACACAGAATGAATAATGGGATGGGGGATCAGAGATGGTGAGATTGGGAAGATAAGAAAACAGTCTGCATTGCTATACATCACCTACACTGCCTGATTCCTAATACTCCTTGGCAAAAGACTTATCACACCGAATGAATAATGGGATGGGAGGATCAGAGATGGTGAGATTAGAAGATATGGAAACAGTCTGCATTCATGTAGGTCACCAACACTGCCTGCTTCCTAATACTCCTTAGCAATAGATTTATCACACAGATTGAAAAATGGGATGGGGGGATCAGAGATAGTGAGATTGGGGAGATAAGGAAACAGTCTGCATTCATGTACGTCACCCACACTGCCTGCTTCCTAATACTCCTTAGCAAGAGACTTATCACACAGAATGAATAATGGGAAGGGGGGATTAGAGATGCTGAGATTGGGGAGATAAGGAATCAGTCTGCATTCATGCACATCACCTACTCTGCCTGCTTCCTAATACTCCTTAACAAGAGACTTATCATACAGAATGAATAAGGGGATGGGGGGATCTGAAATGGTGAGATTGGAGAGATAAGGAAACAGTCTGCATTCATGTACATCACCAACACTGCCTGCTTCCTAATAGTCCTTAGCAAGAGACATCACATAGAATGAATAATGGGATGGGGGGTTCAGAGATTGGGGAGATAAGGAGACAGTCTACAATCATGTATGTCACCTACACTGCCTGCTTCCAAATACTCCTTAGCAAGAGACTTATCACACAGAATGAACAATGGGAAGGGGGGATCAGAGATAGTGAGAGTGCGGAGATAAAGAAACTGTCTGCATTCATGTACGTCATCAACACTGCCTGTTTCCTAATACGCCCTAGCAAGGGACTTGTCACTTAGAATGAATAATGGGATGGGGATCAGAGATGGTGAGATTGGGGAGATAAGGAAACTGTCTGCATTCATGTACGTCACCTACACTGCCTGCTTCCTTATACTCCTTAGCAAGACCCTTATCACACAGAATGAATAATGGGATGGGGGATCTTTGATGGTGAGATGGGGGAGATAAGGAAACAATCTACATTAATTTACTTCACCTACACTACAGGCTTCCAAATACTCCTACGCAAGAGACTTCTCACACAGAATGAATAATGGGATGGGGGATCAGAGATGGTGAGATTGGGGAGATAAGGAAACTGTCTGCATTCATGTACGTCACCCACACTGCCTGCTTCCTAATACTCCTTAGGAACAGACAATACACAGAATGAATAATGGGATGGGGGATCAGAGATGTTGAGACTGGGGAGATAAGGAAACAGTCTGCACTGATGTACGTCACCTGCACTGCCTGCTTCCTAATTCTCCTTAGGAAGAGACATCACACAGAATGAATAATGGATGTGGGGATCAGAGATGGTGAGATTGGGGAGATAAGGAAACAGTCTGCATTTGTGTACGTCACCTACACTGCCTGCTTCCTAATACCCCTTAGCAAGAGACTTATTACACAGAATGAATAATGAATGGGGGATCAGGGATGGTGATATTGTGGAGATAAGGAAACAGTCTGCTTTCATGTATGTCACCTACACTGCCTGCTTCCTAATACTCCTAAGCAAGAGACTTATCGCACAGAATGAATAATGGGATGGGGGATCAGAGATGGTGAGACTGGGGAGACAAGTCAACAGTCTGCATTCATGTACGTCACTTACACTGCCTGCTTCCTAATACTCCTAAGCAAGAGACTTATCACACAGAATGATTAATGGGATGGGGGATCAGAGATGGTGAGATTGGGGAGATAAGGAAACAGTCTGCATTCATTTACGTCACCTGCACTGCCTTCTTCCTAAAACTCCTTAGCAAGAGACTTATCACACAGAATGAATATTGGGATGGGGGGATCAGAGATGGTTAGATTGGGGAGATAAGGAAACAGTCGGCATTCATGTACGTCATCTACACTGCCTTCTTCCTAAAACTCCTTAGCAAGAAACTTATCACATAACATGAATATTGGGATGGGGGATCAGAGATGTTGAGACTGTGGAGACAAGGAAACAGTCTGCATTCATGTACTTCACCTACACTGCCTGCTTCCTAATACTCCTTAGCAAGAGACTTATCGCACAGAATGAATAATGGGATGGGGGATCAGAGATTGAGACTGGGGAGATAAGGAAACAGTCTGCATTGATGTACGTCACCTGCACTGCCTGCTTCCTAATTCTCCTTAGGAAGAGACATCACACAGAATGAATAATGGATGTGGGGATCAGAGATGGTGAGATTGGGGAGATAAGGAAACAGTCTGCATTTGTGTAGATAACCTACACTGCCTGCTTCCTAAAGCTCCTTAGCAAGAGACTTATGACACAGAATGAATAATGGGCTGGGGGATCAGAGATGGTGAGATTGGGGAGATAAGGAAACAGTCAGCATTCATGTAGTCACCTACACTGCCTTCTTCCTAAAACTCCTTAGTAAGAGACTTATCGTACAGAATGAATAATGGGATGGGGGATCAGAGATGGTGAGATTGGGGAAATAAGGAAACAGTCTGCATTCATGTACATCACCTGCACTGCCTGCTTCCTAATACTGGTTAGCAAGAGACATCACACAGAATGAATAATGGGATGGGGATCTGAGATGGTGAGATTGGGGAGATAAGGAAACAGTCTGCATTCATGTATGTCACCTACACTGCCTGCTTCCTAATACCCCTTAGCAAGACCCTTATCACACAGAATGAATAATGGGATAGAGGATCAGAGATGGTGAGATTGGGAAGATAAGGTAACAGTCTGCATTCATGTATGTCACCTACATGTCCTGCTTCCGAATACTCCTTAGTAAGAGACATCAAAGAGAATGAATATTGGGATGGGTGATCAGAGATTGTGAGATTGGGGTGATAAGGAAACAGTCTATGTTCATGTACTTCACCTACACTGCCCACTTCCTAATACTCCTTAGCAAGAGACTTATCACACAGAATGAATAATGGGATGGGGAATCAGAGATGGTAAGGTTTGGGAGATAGGGAAACAGTCTGCATTAATGTACTTCACCTGCACTGCCTGCTTCCTAATACTTCTTAGCAAGAGACTTATCACTTAGAATGAATAATGGGATGGGGGATCAGAGACGGTGAGACTGGGGAGATAAGGAAACAGTCTGCATTCATGTACGTCACCTACACTGCCTGCTTCCTAATACTCCTTAGCAAGAGAATTATCACACAGAATGAATAATGGGATGGGGAGATCAGAGATGGTGAGATTGGGGAGATAAGGAAACAGTCTGCATTCATGTACTTCACCTACACTGCCTGCTTCCTAATACTCCTTAGCAAGAGACTTATCGCACAGAATGAATAATGGGATGGGGGATCAGAGATTGAGATTGGGGAGATAAGGAAACAGTCTGCATTCATGTACGTCACCTACACTGCCTGCTTCCTAATACTCCTTAGCAAGAGAATTATCACACAGAATGAATAATGGGATGGGGGGATCAGAGATGGTGAGATTGGGGAGATAAGGAAACAGTCTGCATTAATGTATGTCACCTACACTGCCTGCTTCCTAGTACTCCTTAGCAAGAGAATTATCACACAGAATGAATAATGGGATGGGAATCAGAGATGGTGAGATTGGGGAGATAAGGAAACAGTCTGCATTCATGTACATCACCTGCACTGCCTGCTTCCTAATACTGGTTAGCAAGAGACTTATCACACAGAATGAATAATGGGATGGGGGATCAGAGATGGTGAGATTGGGGAGATAAGGAAGCTGTCTGCATTCATGTAGGTCACCTACACTGCCTGCTTCCTTATACACCTTAGCAAGAGACATCACAAAGATTGAATAAGGGATGGGGGGGATCAGAGATAGTGAGATTGGGGAGATAAGGAAACAGTCTGCATTCATGTACGTCACCTACACTGCCTGCTTCCTAATACTCCTTAGCAAGAGACTTATGAGACAGAATGAAAAATGGGCTGGGGGGATCAGAGATGGTGAGATTGGGGAAATAAGGAAACAGTCTGCATTCATGTACATCACCTGCACTGCCTGCTTCCTAATACTCCTTAGCAAGAGACTTATCACACAGAATGAATATTGGGATGGGGGGATCAGAGATGGTGAGATTAGGGAGATAAGGAAACAGTCGGCATTCATGTACTTCACCTACACTGCCTGCTTACTAATACTCCTTAGCAAGAGACTTATCACACAGATTGAATAATAGGATGGTGGGATCAGAGATGGTGAGATTTGGGAGATAAGGAAACAGTCTGCATTCATGTACGTCACCTACACTGCCTGCTTCCTAATACTCCTTAGCAAGAGACTTATCGCACAGAATGAATAATGGGATGGGGGATCAGAGATGGTGAGATTGGGGAGATAAGGTAACAGTCTGCATTTGTGTACGTCACCTCCACTGCCTGCTTCCTAATGCTCCTTAGGAACAGACATCACACAGAATGAATAATGGGATGGGGGAACAGAGATGGTGAGATTGGGGAGATAAGGAAACAGTCTGCATTCGTGTACGTCACCTACACTGCCTGCTTCCTAATACTCCTTAGCAAGAGACTTATCACACAGAATGAATATTGGGATGGGGGATCAGAGATGGTGACATTGAGGAGATAAGGAAACTGTCTGCATTCATGTACTTCACCTACACTGCCTGCTTCCTAATACTCCTTTCCCTCTATACTGCTCCTTTTATGTTGATGTATCCTATGTCTAAGGCAAATCATGTGGCACAAACATATGCTTATCTGAATTTGTTTTTCTTATGCTATTCCTTTTAATCCTCGTCCTCCGTTGTAGCATCTCTAAATTGTTATTATCCAGTTTTTCATTTGGCAGCTCACGACCACTTAAAACTGCACTTTAGCCCTTCCAAAAACAACATACATGGGTGATCATACCAGTCTATCTAGATCTTACATTCTCCAAATATAACACATAACAATATTGGTCTAAACCACAGTTTGAGCCACTTTATCTCCAGTGTCATTTTCTGCTTATTCTGCATATAGCACCAAGTCAGCCATAACCTAGCTTCTTGTAGTTGTTTAATTCTCATGTTTATTTTATTTCTATTTACACTTCCAGTATTATATTGATAAAATGTTATGTTTGATACATAGTATTTCATTTTTTGAATGGTTTTACTGTCATTCCAGTTAATTGCTCCCATTTCTATCATAATGTCATCTCAGACTTAGACATAACTGAGGTTTAGCTTAGTTTACTCTATATAGGGTCTAGAGAGGTCACAACTGACCATTATTTCATGCTGATTCCTCCCTTCCAATTGCTATTTTGTATTCCTTTCCCACCCAGGATACAATCAGGCATACATTTTCCAGTTTACCCCCCCCCTTCCATGTAACAATATGTTGTACTATGCTTAATTTTAACATAAAACACAAAATATCCAAATGAAATGAAAATCAGCCAGCAGCTTTTCATCAATAACAAGTGACATAACCCCAAACAAGTATATTACGTTTATATGATAAGACAAAATGATGAAACAAATCAGTATCAGTATGGTGACAAGTCCTGTACAAATAAGGTAAAACAAGGAGTAGTAAAAAAGATGTACCTGGAAACATGAACAGTAAAAAGAATGTTTAATTGGTTATCCATCAAGTTGCTAAAATCAGTTTGATCAAAGTGCATGTAAATGCTAAAAACTCAGGGTCCAAACGTAAGCGTGAAAACGCTTTCACCCAGTGGGCTTCATCAGGCAAATGGCCGGTGAGTTGCATGGATGAATATATATCGCATTTCAAAGTCACATGATTAAAGAGTTACATGATTAAAGAGTCACATGTTTAGAAGAAATCATATGATTAAAAAACTCCATGTTTAAAAACATCAAGCAAAACATATTGAGATTATGTATTGTAAATTAGTAAGTAAAATAATTAAAAAAAATGTATAATATATACAAAGCACTGCCATATGCTCCAAGGGTAAACTTGTGACTATGAAGGGGATGTTTAATCTGCTTGTCAGTGAGTATATATTTACAGTACATGCAATTGTTACATTTGTATGTGCCTTCACTATTGCTAGTGAAGTGCAAATAGCTATTGCGTTGTTCCCTATAGCAAAGTATATTCTTTAGGTTGGACGTTCTCCTATAACTAAACCTAGGTGAAGAACTAAGAGCATTTTGTAACTTGAGAATCTCTGTTAGAATAGGCCGGTATTTACTAATGATATGTTTAATCATAGATGTAGTTCTGTTGTACGTAAATGTATATCTGTGAACTTCTTTATTATTGATAGTGGATGGATTACTATTTCTTGGTGCATATAAAAGAGCTTTAGAGTCAATCTCACATTTGCCAATGAGATCTTGATTAATATTGTGAACATTTTGCTCATTGTTTCCTCTGTGTATAAAGTCATGAGCAATTGATTGTAATTGTCATTCCATGCTGGTGTCATTAGTACTGAGTCTGGCTACTTTCATAAGCTGGTTTCTGACTATGTTGGTATAAATGTATGGAGGATGTAAACTGGTTCTGTGTCAGTAGGTATTCTTCCTAACTGGTTTTCTGTGCAAAGTTGTCTCAATCTGACCTGTTGCTAGAGTCCTCTGATAGAAGCTGACAGCAATCCTAACAGATTCTTTAAAATTCTCAGAGCATGCAGTCCAGGTGCTGTTCAATATCCACCCTCAATCCCATCAACGTCTCAGTTTCCCTTTCTGTCCTATGGTCTGTTAGGAATTCCAGACCTGCTCTCCTCATTTTCTCCCACTCTGGTACCTTCCATCTCTTTTGTTTGCAAATAATGATGCAAAGGGTAAGTTCAGAGCTTTTTTATCCTGTTAAATGAATTTATCTATCCTTAATAAGCCTGTATGCCTCTGTCTTACTTTGCTCCTTTTTTATTCTTTTAATAAACGTATCTCTAACTTTAGTTCTGCTTTACTTGTTACCTGAGATGCAGTTTACAATGCATACATTCATAAATCTATATGATACAACAAAGAACTGGCATGAATATTTATACAGTATTTCACATGTAAGCAATGGAACATGGGGAGTAAAACACAAAGACAATGAGGTCACGTGTGTGTGTGTGTGTGTGTGTGTGTGTGTGTGTGTGTGTGTGTGTGTGTGTGCGTGTGTGTATGTGTGTCCAAGACAGATGTACCTCATGAAAGCAGTAGCCATCAATAACTGGCAATAGATGCACCTGGATATCTGCTATATCCCTCAATAAGAAATATATAGATATAGCTGGGACCTTACTCAAGTATGAAAGTAATAACACTATTTAAATTAAGGCACATATTCATAAGTTATTTCAGTCCTGTTACTATATTTCTACCCATGGTGGACTATTGTGTTGGTGATAATGTTCATCCATTTATTAGTGTGCCATTTTACATGGCTACCATTTGGCATGTGATGCCCATATAATATGATCTCTCAGTACTTCTATTAAATATGTGACAGTTCTTTCCAGAGTATAAAAATACATTAAAGCCTTCAGAAAGTATGGTCATGATTAACTGGTTGTGAGTAAACTGGAACCGGAAAAACAGAGTTTATCTTTCTTCTGTGGTGTTTCTGCTTTGCTGTGCTCACAGTTTTATTTTTTTTTCTTCTGTGTGACAGAGACCATCATGGTAATGAAATTACTCCCCAGTCATTGGTGACCCACTTTTAAATGAACTACAAATTCATATTCTGAGAAATTATGTGTGCATGATTAATGTGGTTTTCCCCTTTTCAGGTAGTCACCCACTACTGCTCTTGAGTTTTCTTTAGGAATACCTAATGTTTCTTCCTAAAATGACAAGCAACCAAATTTAGTTTCAGAATATGTGAATCACTACTTACTAAATTGCAGTGAATAAATAAATTCTGATAATAAAGATATATATTGTTATTTACATGAGTATGCAGAAAGACAGAGAACATAATTAATGTACAGCTGGGAAGATCCATTTCCAGATGAGTGCCATGGAGAAAAGCTCAGACATTAAAAATATTATGCAGTTTGTTTATATGGTATAATACATTGATCATAAATACAGCTATACACTGTACAATGTCATACTGAAATCAAGGAAGCATACAGTTTGTAAAAATAGTATCAGGCAGTGTAACAAAACAGAATTTATGACAATAAATGAGAACATTATCTAGAAAGGTATATAGAATTACTGAACATGACTAAGAAAAAACTGGAACAAATGAAACATGCATTAATATAGGAAGAAAGCAAGCAAACTGAAAGTGCTATTTTGCCAGAATGAGCACCATTTTATTATGTGTACTCAAGGAAATGAACATTGAAGCATACGCTGATAATAAGCTTAAAGCAACACATGGAAAGATCTGGTGAATATAATAAAACAGACTGATAAAGGGAAAAGAAAAAGCTTATTGAGTAAAAATATATGTCGACCAAAAGGCTGAGAAAAATTCAGAATACACAACTGTATGCATTAATATGGCGGGGAAAACAGGCAAACTGAATTTAGATACTCCACAACCGCATAGCCATTTATATTGAAAGTGACATATTGCAGCTTTTTGGAGTATTTGTTTACACTGGGTATTTCTCATAGTCTGGGGAAGTTTGTTCCAGTTTACCTGTGACAACAGGACATTTGGAGTCACCATACTTGTTTTTAGATTTGGGGAGAGAGAGACTAAAATACATGCAGATGTTTTGGATTTTCATGGGGTTTGGGTCTATAAACTCTGGTCAAAAATGGTGGGCAGTCATGAACATAATGTTTCTAATGAGTGAAATGTAGCTGGACTGGTTGAATAATGAGCAAACTGAAGCCACTTTAAATCTGTAAGGATGTGCACTGACAAGTTGTATGCCTGCTCCAGTTTACAATGAAGAGAATGTTCCAGCACAGGAAGAGATGACAAAAGAAGAGGAGGGATGAGAGAACATGTAACTTTGCAGTTGATTAATAAGTCATGCCACCACAAACTGATTTAGCCATGTAAATCTTGTCAGGTATTTGGTGGTCCTGACAGCTACATTATGTGCATGCATATTGAATTTGACCTGTATGTCATTCATGTAGCTTCAAAGCTTAGAAGATTTACATTCCTCAAATAAGATAATATTGATAGATTTTTTTGAGCTAGAGTTGGTGAGAATCAGGAAGAAAAACATGATAACAATAGTCTTTAAGTGAGAAGAACACAGATTTTGTTTACTTGAATAAAGCCACAACATAAGGCAGGGAGACAGGTGTGAAGGATATTGAAATTGTGCTGTTCGTACTTTTCAGTTTGAACTGAGCAATCTGCTAAGAGATCAGCTGAGTCATGAGCATACTGTACTAGCACTGAATTATTACAGTGATTGGCCAAAATAGTAAAGCGGGGGGGAGGGGGGGGTCTAATGCAGAACCTTAAACTTGTAATATCAATCAGCATGGCATGAAAGATGGCAGAGTGCACCTCACAATTTCACTCTTTTATTAAAATAATCATAGATCTAGTGGCATTAGAGGTAAGACCAATACAGGATAAATTCTGCAGGAGTTTGAGAGGGCAGACAGTGTTTGAGAATTAGAGATCTGCAGTACTGTAGTGTTACCATTGTCCAACTGGGCATGCATACATTCAGCAATGTCAAGAAGGCCTGTCACATTTCTACTGACAGTGTCACTAACCATGTTGGGAGTCAGAGTTATTGTTGTAGATACCTGGACTCATTGTAAGTCAGTACACTTCTAAAGAACTTAAGAATGAAGGGATAGCAGGGTATTAAGCCTATAGTTCACTGCAACTGATAAATTACCTTCATGAATAGGTATAACATGTGCATGTTTTCATTTGGTGGGAAGTTGGAACTTAATGGAAAGATTTATAAGCATATAGATAGGGCGAGTAATTGATTTTGCTGATCATTTCAAAATTCTGATGAGAGATCATCATCTGCAACAAATCCAGGTTTCTTTTTTATTGCAGATACTTTTTGGTTTGATATTAGCAATTGTGACATCTCTTTACTAGAATCAAGTCTGATGCATTTGTTCAGGATTGCTGAGATATAGTGGAAAGTGACAGAGATGTTGGAAGATGAGAAGAAAATAGCAGAAGAAAAGGGTCTATATTAAATTCTCGAAAGCCGACAATGTCGAATCTGACATTGTCGACATGAGAATAGCGAAACTGCAGAACATCGAACAAGTAAACTGAAATCTCCATAAGGGGAGATTTCCATTTACTTCAATGTAGTGCAGTCTCAGAGTTGGTATATTTAAGTAGCGGGGGGTGTGGGGGGTGTAGGGGGGGCTTGACCCCCTGCCTACACTGTTTAGTTTTTTTTGTTGTTATTTTTTTTTCTGAACATTCGATGTTTTAACAGTTCAATCACTAAAGGTTGACCTTTAGTGATTCGAACTGTTAAATATTCTATGTTCTAGTATAGACCCGAAGAAAATATAAGGGATACATATTTAAATGTATTATACATATGCTTTATCTTATGTCATTTTGTAAACTTTAGGATCATATACTTGCAATACTTCCAAGTATTTACATAATTTCATTGCCTGACAAACAACAGGATATCTAATTAACTGAGACCAAGAAGACTGATAGACCAGTGTTCCACTTTGTGAATAAGGAATGCATTATTTACAGATATCAACTGTAACAGTGGAGCACACAAACAGGATAGTATTCAAAGAGTTGAAGACTCAACCTTGTATGACATCCCAACAGTTGAGTGGTCTTTAACTTCTTGTTTCTAACTGGAAGTGAATTAGTATAATAATTAAAGCACATTCCTGATTTTAACCCTTTGTATCACCATTATTTTGGCCTTGTGTAGAATTCTTGAGCAAAGAAATTTAGTGCTATGATGGGATCTCTTGCATGTTTTATATATATATATATATATATATATATATATATATATATATATATATATATATATACACACACACACACACACACACACACACACACACACACACACACACACATACACACACACACACACACACACACACACACACACACACACACACACACACACACACACACACATACTGGGGGGTTCTCCCCACACAAGGGTGAGTAGGGCAAACTTTCATTACTGTTAACTGAAAGCTTTCACTGAATATTTCTCAAGCCTTTGTCAGTCAGGTAAATATCATTTGGCAAATTATTATGAATCCAATCTGTTTAACTTTACTGTCTATGAAGCATATAATGGCAGTTTCAAAATGCTTTTTCTTTTATTCCTTTATTGTTGTTTTTCTATTTTGCATAGTACTTATATATTGTGCATACTGGGTGTATGAATCCCACACAGAGTTTAACAACACATATAGCCTAAAGGACATCTTTTTAAAGTAATCAGTCAGCATTACAGCTAATCCATCCCAGAAAATTATCTGATTTTTTTTTATTTAATAAAGTCTGAAGTTGCACACCTTCTTCACTATTCAGTACTAACGGCCAAATCAATGCCATGCATTTGCTCTTGTCTAGTCTCTCTTTTTTATCCCTCCTAAACTCACTCAATCTCTTCTGTTGAGCAGGACAATTCAGTAATTCTCTATTACCACACATAATACTTCCTAAGCATTTTTCTACAGTCTATAGCATATAAATGTTCACTGACTCAAAGTCAAATAACAGAATGTAAAAAAAAAAAAAAAAAAATTAGACCACACCAGCTGACTCAATAAGGCTGTACCCACAAAACTGAAAGTGTTTTCTATTTATCACTTTTGGACCCCATATCTCATTCCACTGTAAGTTTCTTTTTAAACACTCTCCAACCCAAGTGAAATAACTGAAGGTATGTCATCTTGAGTACATGTTGCAGTTCCTAACCATTTCTGCAACAAATAACATCATGATCAACAAAAAACAAAAATTAAAAATAAGGGTATTGTCTACAGCACATAAAAGTGTTTGGACATAACTGATGTCTTAATAACTGAACATCTGGTTAAATCTAAAGCTTTATCAGAATTCTCATTTTTTAAAATGATGTCAACCACAAAATGCTATAAAAATGTCCCTTTACAGAGTATATGGGCATTTATTAGTTGTAGTACGGTGCATAAGAATTTGTGTATGATGTTGCACAGCTGCTAAAATTAATCCTTTAAGCTGATTTAAGAAAGTTTTATTGTGTTTATATTTTGTAGTGGTGGTAGAGAAAAGAAAAGATCAATACTTTTAGAGCTCATGAAAAAAAAACATATTTCCAGATATATGATAATTGAAGGAATACATAGAAAGACTTAAGCTTATAAAATACTTCAGTTTTCTGTTTACTGAAGATCTGACAGAAAAAAAAACAGAAAGAAAGAAAGAAATGAGTCCTATGCAGAAAGATTGCTATGCTGTAAATGCACTTTGCAGCAGAGTAAAGCAATAACGGCTTGGATGGTTTGCAGGTATGGAACACTTCAATGTGCATGTATTTAGCACATATTTTTCCACATCTTATGGCATCTGCTCTGTATATTTTTTGTACAAGCATTAGTTAAAAGAAGCCCTTGGCTAAGGAAACTCTAAAGCAAGTTAGTTACAATATCCCTTGCCTATTACACTTTCTGATGAATTACTATTTTTTTTTTTACAAATTTATATAATGAACTTATTTATTTATTTGATTCAGAGACTGTCTGTAGAAACAGTCTTTGATTGCAGAGAAGAGCCTTAAAGTTATTGATAAAAACATGAGACTAGAATACTCTGAGTGATAATTAGGAGAAAGAAAAGACAAGATGCCTTCATTTATGGGGATTAGTTTCAGTTAACCTTTTCCCAGCGTGTTAAGAACAGTTATTGTAGGTACGTAGAACACTTGGGAAAATGTTGAAGATAGATTTTAATAAAACACACTATGTGTAAAGAGTTAGACATTGGTATAACTATTTCAAGAAACATGAGTCACAAGTTCAGATGTTAATGATGTTGACTCCAAAATACAAAATACCACCATCAGGCAGGATCACTACAAAAATACACAAGGCACCTCCCTCCCCCATGCTGCCCTATTCATTGCAAACAATACAATAAGCCAGGATAGTAAAGTCAAGGAAGCACCTCTGCAGCTGTTTAGGATTACATCTTCCTTCAGTTTTGACTCTTACAGGTGCACTTTTTAATGTCCTGAGACTGTTTCAGTAATGCTCTACTGCCCACAGCAGAGAATTCTACAGAAGAATCTAAAGTTATTTTGGACCTTATGTATAATAGCTGAAGTAAATGAGTTACCATCATGTAAATAAATACTATCACAAGACAAGCATTAATATTTTTGTGTTTAGTTTTAGGATAAGGGGTTTTGTATTCCATTGCTGTCAGAATACCAGCTATATACTACCTTCAAAGTTCTACTAAAGACATCTGTAGATAAATCTGAATCTTTCCAAGAGAACTCATTTCTGTATAATTAATTTATCTGAATAAGTATATATATAAGAATAAACAAAAGGGCAAGACAATAAACTTCTGATACATTAAAATATAATATTTTCAGTGATAGCAAGCATACTTTTAAAATTACACATCAAATTATAAAGTTACACAACTGTTTCATTTTAGTCTTGATAAAGGAAATCAGATTTCAAACTGCATTACATTTAAAGCAGCTTTATTCATAACCAATACAAATATTTATACAAAGATCACTTCTGGGACAGAATTATGTGGAACTTTGGCATACAATATCATGAATGTTATGATGTGTGGTATTCTTTCTTAGGTGACTTGAAAGTTAGGATTGCTGACTGGGGGTGGCACAAGTGTCACTTTCTAGGTATAAGGTCAAGAAAGATTTGGAAAATAAACTGATAAAATTTATGAAATAATTACATTTTACTCATTAAATTGTTGTGCTCTCAACACTGTTATTTTGTAATATTATGTCATTTGTACAGAGGTATTTAATTATCTGCAATGGCTCTGTTCTTAACTTCGTATTTTTCTTATCTTGTATGACATATACATAATTTGAGTGTCTACAATTTCTTTTTATTGTAAAAACTGTATTCCACTTATTTTATGTGATTGCATTCAGCCAGAGATTAGTGTACTACGATGGTAAACAAACAAGCCTAACTAACTAAATGAATGAATGAATACATACATACATAAATACATGCATACATACATAAAAGGATAAATAAGCAAATAAATAAATAAATGTAGTGGCTGTATGAGGTAAGAAGGATCTGTCAGATCAGTTTTAGATCTTACCTTCTAAAATATTGGCATTTGGGTTAATGGGACCATAAAGCTGAAGTAAGACAGTGATTACCTGGCAGTCTGCTTTTAGCAAAAAAAGTTAGAAAGACAGATGAAGACAACCAGTGAGGAAAAGGTCCAGCAGCAAGCCACTGATGTAGATGGAATTTGGAGAACTTATAATTTCCAGAAGAAGTTAGAAAACTGTAGGCTGAAGAAATGACTGTAATGTTGGGATACTGACTTACAGTGAGCTCTGGACGACCAGGAGAAGATGAAAGATAAAATATATGAACTAGGAGATTTCTTCAGTATTAAGTGGGTCACAGAGTCTATCGGATATGATTGTTTCTTTCAGCATCTGAGTGTAAAATTATGTATTACGTATTAGTATTGACAAAGGGTTCTACCCGAAAGCTTTGCTCTATAAAGTGGATTTCTCAACCAAGTGTTTTTCTCTTTTGTGCTCTGCAGCTAGTGTTTTTCATGTAAAATTATGTTAAACATGGCTTTAAGGACATTTCACAGGAGTTACAACTGGTCTCTAGATAAGAGTCTGAGGATTTGGTACAAGTCTTTAGTCAAAATCCACAAAAGAGGCTTAGAAGAACTCTTTAGTGAAATGGAATTTGCATTACAGAACAGCAATTCTAAAATGTGTTTTGCCCTGGCTAATACAGGTGAAATGCATTTTTTAACTAATTCACCCAATAGAATTTCTCAAGAAAATGGAAATAAATATTTTGAGACAATTTATTTCAAACTAGAAGACCTAAAATGTGGTTTAGCGCCATTCTTTTAATTAAGAATTGCAAGAACATAGCACTATAACCAAAATTTGATAAAATGGCTGTGATGATATGCTGGTAGAGGTTTATAAAGCATAAGACAAAGACTGGGCACATATTTGGCATGGTTTTATAACCTCCAGGAAAAAAAAAGTTTCTAGAAACGTGGCTTGGGTGAATGAGGTATCAGTCTTATAACACACAGGCAGATCACCTTTTGGTGGTGTGAGAAACATTTTACTATTTAATACTGTCCCTATTTGATCTCTCAGCTGCATTGGATGTGGTAGATCATGCAACCTTAATAACATTACATGCCCATTCTTTTTGTCTTCCATAGGCCTAAGATGATTTGCTTCCTATCTCTGTATAAATTACTTCCTTTGGAAATACAATATTATGTGTAAAACTGTGTTTTTATCATAAGTTTTTTTGCTATGCAGTAGGACCTTAGATTAGAGTCATGTGATCATAGGTTACTACTAGGCTAACTGCCCTTGCGAGCCATTGTAATCCTAGCTAGTTATCCCTTGTGAGACTCAAACACTGCACCTTGTGTTTGTAAAGCAAACACCTTAACCATTAGGCCACCCTCACCACCTGTTTTGTTATATAAAATGGAAATTTCACTTCATTGTTTTATCATTCTGATAAAGTCTTATATTTTGAAGATGAAAATGCTTAATGTAAATTTGGATTAAACCCTTTTATTTGGAGTTTTTGAGTCTGGTTTCTACAGAGAATTTATTTGTTATGTGTTTGATTATCTATGTTGTCATTTCAGTTTTTGGATCTGTTTCTGTCCACCAAAGCCATTTGGATTAACATGCATTATTAAGGTATTGCAGGAGGGACTCGCTTCCTTTGCTACCTTAATAATACATGCTAACTATAACCCTGCCACTGACACTGACCATACACCTTACCTTAAAAATTGTCCCATAATACTACCACTACACAAGACAAATTCAGACATACAAACATGCACCAACACGAACTGCTAAAATGACATCTATCTCCTTACCTAACCCTGACCCACCCCTAAAATACATACACACACACAAACACTTAACATCTATCCCCTTACCTAACCATAACCTAACCCTAAAATACACTCAGTCATGTAGATCATTGTGTACACTGAACCAAATCAGCCACTGTAGCTAGACAGCAAGTGCATTTAAGTTACTGAGCACACGTGGGATCAGTACCATTTTGTGTAGTCAGCTAGTATGAATGTAAGCTTGAATGGAGATGCACATGTGAGTGTGTTAGAAGTAATGAGTCAGTTAGTAAGCACATGAAGTATAAGTACAAGTTACAGCTCCTGAAGTATGTTTGTATAATAAACGACTTGAACACATCCTGTGCCTCAGTGTTTCATTTGAATACACGAGACATGAGACCTGGTGTCAGAATGGAATCCAAAGTTGAAGCAGCTCACAAACCATGAGGCATGCAGTTAAAAGTGGAGTAATATCCAGGAGGGAACTCACAAGGAAGTCAGTGGTTATTTGAAATTCAAAATTCATTTCAAATGATTTTCAGTCTCCAAACATGTGGCATAGCATTCAGAGTGTTCAAAATAATTACTGAGATATTTGAAATGTCCAAAATAGAAACATAATGATTAAAGTGTTTGAAGTAATCTCCAAAGTGTTTAAAATGTTTGAAAAGGCTAAAATATCTAAATTGTTTCACAATGTATGACTTTTTCACAGTAACTAAGACTTTTTGAAGTGTCCAAAAGTGTCCGGAGTATTTGAGATATTGCAGTGGTAAAATAAGCAGTTTTGGAGAGATTGTTGTGCAATTGAGCAAAATTACAAGTACCAGATCTATACTTATGTTTAAAGCAGTTTGTTGTTATGGAAGAGGGATTTTGTAGACCTGAACCGCTGGTGTTTGATAATAATATTGCTGAGAATTGGCGAGTATTTGAGCAAGAATATGATATTTTCATACAGGCTGCATTTTCTGATAAAGACACAAGCATTTATACTTCTTAATTTAGCTGGCTCAGAAGCTATTGAGCAAAAATGTTTTTTTGTGTATGCACCTACTTTGTATGCAAGGGGGGGAGAACCACCATATTGTGATACAGGTTGAAATGCTAGAAGACCCTGAGAGCTTAAAATGTAAATTTAGAGAAATGTATAACCGTCAAATGAATACTGCAATGGAAAGGCACATATTTTACACAATAAATCAAAAGCAGCATGAAACTTTTGCAGCATATATTATTGACTTAAATAAAGCAAAAACATGCAGATATGGTGATCTAAGAGATGAGCTGATAAAGGGCAGTCTTGTATGGGTTTTAATAATGATGCAGTGAGAAAGATTTTGCTTCAAGATAGTGAATTAACATTGAGCAAAGGCATTGAGATTTGCCAAATATATGAGATTACAGAAAACCATATGAATGTGCTTATGAATGAGAAAAGCATGTTTGTAGTATCTGCTAGTGTGAATGTTGATAGTGTACAGAAGACAGTTAAGATGAAAAAGACATATAAACTGAAGGGTGTGCCAGCCAGCCTCATTGTTAACTGCCGCAATTGTGGAGGCAGTCATACACCTAAATGGGAAAAATGCTTAGCTTTTGTAGTACTTGAACTCAGGACCCTGTACACTATAGTCAGAGCAGTTAACCACTAAACCATCACAGATATAATAATCGCCCCACCAAGTCTTAAACCCAGGGCCCTGTACACCATATTCAGAGCAATGTACCACTACACCATTTGAGCTGTTTTGGTCAGCAATGTCACAAATGTAAAAAGTGGAATCATTTCAAAAGGTTTTGCAAGTCTAAAGTGTCACAGACTTATGTTAAAGGAGAGTATGCAAAGAAACAAATAGATCAGATAGAGACTGTAGCAAACTCTGAGAGCTATGAGCAAACGTTCTGTGTTGATTGTGTCTCTGTGATCGATGAAGCAATTGATACAGTACACTATCAGTTGTCAGCAATGAGTGAAATATTTTGAACTGTACAAATGAATGGGAAACCTGTGGAGCTTAAAGTAGACGCTGGATCTAAGTGCAATGTTATGTCAGCACAAATGTTTTCTAGAGTAAAAGCTGGTGGGAAACGTGATTCAGCAAAGTGTGCAAAACTAGTTGCTTATGGTGGTGAAGAGATTCAAAGTCCTTGCATGCCATTCTGCTGGAAACAGCTATGACTTGCAGTTTTACATAGGCAAAAGACACATGCAGTCACCGTTAGGCCTCAAAGACAGTCTGATAATAGAACTGATTTCATTTAATAAAGAGGATCTCCATGTAAGTATGAGCAACAACAATAGTTTTACACAGAATATTTTTAGTGAATATGCTGATATTTTCAAGGAGGAGCTCGGTAAACTTCCAGTCACATATTCCATGAAGTTAAACCATGAAGTAAGTCCAGTTTTCAGTCCAGCATGAAAGATTCCAGTAGCAATGCAGAGTAAAGTAAAAGCAGAACTAGACAAAATGGTGAATTTAGGTGTCCTTACTCGAGTACAAGAACCAACTGAATGGGTATCTTCCACAGTCATAGCTCATAAGAAAAGCTCAGATGATATTTGAATATGTATTGATCCAAGACACATGAACAAAGCACTCAAGCTTCCTCATCATCCAATGCATACAGTAGAAGAGGTAGCTGTTCTCATGCAAAATTCTACTGTTTTTTCAGTCTTAGATGCAAAAAGCTCCTTTTGGCAAATTTTCCTGGATCGCAGATCTTCATTGTTAACTACATTCAGTACACCATTTGATAGATACAGATTTTTGAAAGTGCCATTTGGAATCAGTTCTGCTTTTGAAGTCTTTCAACTGCCATGGAACAATTTTTTCTGGTTGTCCATGTGCTATTATAGTAGACAACATTATTGCTGGAGGCAGTGGTGAAGACAAACACGATAGAAATCTCAGGAAAGTTCCAGACCATGCATGTGAAGTAAATCTCAAACTTAATTCTCAGAAATGTAAATTCAAACTGCAAGAAGTTAGTTATGTGGGACATTTGTTCATCAGTTCTGGCTTACAACCAGATCCATTTAAGCAAACAGCAGTTGTAGAAATCTTAGTTCCAGAGAATGTCACATCTTTACAACATTTTGTAGATATGGTCAACTATTTAGGAAAGTTCATCCTAGATTTGTGTAAGCTTTCTGCACTGTTACATGAGATGACATACAAAAATGTACAGTGGTCCTGGTTGGGACAACACCAAAAAGTATTTCATATTTTGAAGCAAAAAATTGCCAGTCCATCCACTTTGAGATATTATGATGTTCATAAACCTGTAATTCTTTCTGTGATGCTTCAAAGAACGGCCTTGGTGCAGCTTGTCTTCAAGAAGGCATACCAGTAGTTTATACATCAAGAACTTTAACTCAAACAGAAATGCATTATGCACAAATAGAGAAAGAACTGTTGGCAGTAGTGTTGTCATACTCAAAGTTCTGTAATTATATTTATGGCAGACCTATCCAAATAGAGATTGATCACCAACCACTAGTGACAACTTTGAAACAGCCAATACATACAGCCCCAGCTCAATTGCAATGCATGATGTTAAAATTGCAAACACTTGTATGTTGCTGATGCTTTGTCATGCACACCCAGACAAAAATGACAGAGCAGCATGAAGATAAAACAGCAGACTTCGAAGTCATAGAAGTCATAAATTTTTTGTCATTACAACTTGATGAACTAAGAAATCACACAGCTTCAGACCCAGTTCTCCAGAAGCTAAAAAACTTTTTCAGTCAAGGATGGCCAACATGACAAGCCAGTTTACCACTAGACATTCAGCAGTATTTTCCTTACAAAGACGAGCTTATCGTGATGGAAGATGAAATCATCATGAAAGGTCCAAAAGTAGGAATTCCTAAAGCATTACAACAGGAATATATCACAATCTTGCATCATGGTAACCCACGTACTGATTCAACCAAAAGAAGAGCAAGAGGCATACTATTTTTGCCTTCTATGTCCAAATATATAAAGAAGGAAACTCTAGCATGTTCAATTTGCAACCGCACCAAACCACATCAACAAAAAGAATTGCTTCAGCTACACAAATTCCTAAATTTCCATGGTTGATGGTTGCCACAGATATTTTCGAATGGAATGATTGACATTACTTGGTTTTAGTAGACTCTTACTCAAACTGGTTTTGAATTTTTACCTACTTCCTAACTTTACATCCAGCACAATAATTACAAAATTAAAGAGACATTTTTCTGTCCATGGTAGTTTGCGCAAAGTCATGTCTGACAGTACTAGTCAGCAGTTCAAGAGGTTTTCTGAGACATGGGACTTTGTTCATGTTACCAGTAGTCCTGAGTATCTACAAGCCAATGCTTTAGCTGAACATGCAGTTCCGAGTGCAAAGCCTTGTTTGGAGAAATCCAAGAGAGATGGTAAAAATGTTTTCTTTAACTTAATTAATCTCTGAAACCTTCCTCGGCTGAACTTGCTGGTTCACCTACTCAGATATTGATGTCCAGACAGACACGAGCAACTCAGAACAACACAGAGGTCAATGCTCAACTTTCAAGAAAACACCAGTCACAAAAGTTGTACTATGATAAGGCCAGTAACCCCCCCTTAGATCAATCTGAAGGGATGGATTTCAGAAGGAATCGTAGACATGTGTTACCTGTCTCCGAACCAGTGATACAGCAAATAGCCTGTGCTGATGACTCTAATTCCCAGAATGACTCGTCAACTGTTCAAATTCAAAAGGACAATGTGCTTTCTTCAAACAACTTTGATATAAATCCTGATGTTCCAGTTCTGAAAGAAACCAGAGACTGTCCCTGTTACTAAACCCAGTCAAAATTTCTATGTAACTAGATCGGGTAGAATTTGCAAACAGAATACTAAATACACAGAGACTTGGTCTTGAAGTCAGTTTTGTTTTGTTGAAATGTTGACAATAATGTCTAGTTCTTAAATATGTTTTTGTTCTCATATTTGCAATGTCGAAGAAAATTAAAGAGGGAGGATGTAGATCAGTGTGTATATTGAACCTAGTCAGCCACTGTAGCAAGATAACACATGCATATAAGTTAATGAGCATGTGTGGGATCAGTGACATTTTGTATAGTCAGCCAGTGTGAAAGTAAGCTTGAATGGAAATGCACATGTGAGTGTGTTAGAAATAATGAGTCAGTCAGTAAGCATATGAAATTCGAAGTATATGTACAAGTTACAGCTCCAGATGTGTGTTTGTATAATATGTATAATAAATGACTTGAATGCATTCCATGTCTCAGTGTCTCATCAAATCACACGCAAACACATAACATCTATTCCCTTACCTAATCCTGACCCTAGCCCTAACACTCAGACATATGCATATATTTTTGTCTTAAATATGGCTAATAACATTTTCAGATAATATTTCTTTCTTTTGTAACTTTGTCTTACAGTTTTGCTGCCAAGGATTTCAATGAGCATAATATATAAAGCATTTACTTCGGCCACGTTGTTAAAGGACACAAATTCCAAACCAAATTTTAGACACAAAAACCACAGATAGAAATGTTTTATGCTATTAGATCCTCAGTAAAGAATGCTTTCTGTAGATGGAAGTTTTTATATTTCAAAAAATACCCATATCTGAGTTGGCAGGTAAAGATGCAAAAACAACCAATGGTTTATAACCAAAGTCATTGATGAATACAGATAAATTCCACAGCATACTGTAAATTGTTTAGGGAATTATATTTTTATTTAAGCAATTGGTTATGTCAAGGCTATGCTTATGGTATAGTAAGGTATGTAATTGTTGTATTTTTCATTGAAATCGTGTTATTTCCTTATCTGACATTTTTAGATTTGATCAAAACATCTGCCTCATCACATACAGAGGAAGGAAATGTGTTTACTGTAGACTGAAGATAATCATCTAGCATATAAACCAAAAGTTCATGAAATGATTCAGTGACTAAGATAACAACCCAAAATAATTATATGTATTTTATGTTGAAATAAAGACAGCTGAAAAAAGTGGTTATTTGTTAAAAGTGAGTTTCCCCTCAGTATCAGATAGCAAACCATACTTAAGGCATGGTCTAGAAAATTTCTATAGCTCTTAATGAAATTTTGTGTTGTTTGTAATTAGAAAAAAGAATGTTATCTATAAGCATGTCTGAATATTTAAAAATCAATATACCTTCACCCAAAATAACTGTTTCTACCATAATTGATTCTGTACAATTATTTAGTTTCACATTATTACTCATTTACCTGTTTGTCCAGCAATTCGTATATCCTTAAACCAAGCATAACAAATGTGCAGCAATGAAATAGTCCTAAATATTTCAGGAGAAAGTTTAGTTCTAGAGAATACACAAGGATGAGGGTGTAAGCTCGGAAGCTCAGTTCTGTAAGGATTGGGAGCAGTATATGGGTGAAGGCAACATATGAGTGCTTTGGATAGTACACTATATATGTGTATGTATGTATGCATATAACAGCAGGAATAACAGTTCATAGGAGAACCACATAATAAAGGATAAAGCACAGAACTAGGGTATGCCATGCAGACAGTGCAACCACAGGACCAGACCAATTGTTTTCAGTTATTGGTGCCAGTGTTTGGACATATAGCCATACGGGTCCCATTCTAAAGACCGAAACGCCGATTCCCCAATGCGGAAATCACCGACGCCAGATGACCGACAGGTACGTATACCGACAGGGTGATTCACCGACAGTGGAAAGACCAACAAGGGTAATGTGTGATCGCGACCCGGTAAGTGTGCGACAGTGACAGAGGTAGGAGTGGTCAGGTAAGTGAGTTAGGGTTAGGGTGCAGGTAGGTGATGTGTGCGTTAGTGTCGGAGCTTGGGCTAGGGGTGTGTAAGTGAGTTAGGGTTAGGGTACAGGTAGGTGATGTGTGCGTTAGTGTCAGAGCTTGGGCTAGGGGTGTGTAAGTGAGTTAGGGTTAGGGTGCAGGTAGGTGATGTGTGCGTTAGTGTCGGAGCTTGGGCTAGGGGTGTGTAAGTGAGTTAGGGTTAGGGTGCAGGTAGGTGAAGTGTGCGATAGTGTCGGACCTTAGGGTTAGGGTTTGGGTCAGGGCTAGTGTGTATAATATGTAGTGTCGCGTGTTGTTTACGTTCCGTGTGTCGGTGTTTTGATGTTCGGTGGTTTGCGTTGTCGGGTTTGTGTCGGGTTTGTGTGTTGTCGGTTATTTGGCGTCGGTGAGTTTTGTGTCGGGGAATCGTCGTGTCGGTGTTTAGAAGTAGACCCAGCCATACACATTATGGCCACAGAATTCTAATAAGAGTAGCAAGCTTTCCCACTGGCATTTCAATGTAATCATCCATACAAGAATTTAGCAATCTGAGGATCTGGTTTGTTTAGAAGGAAACAAAAAAAAGAAAGAAAGGAAGAAGTTCTCAACAAATAACAAGGAAGAAAAAGAAACTGACTAATGACTGTAAAGGAAAGAGAATACGTAGTAGAAAGGACACCGCTTTGTTATGTACCACACAGGTTACATTGGATGATGACATTTTTCTATCAGAAAACCTTCAGTCTACAGAAAAACACACCATTGTTCCAAAAGAGAAGGTAGAAAAAAGAGGCAAGGGCAGTTGAAAAGGAAGAAATCAAAATTGAATGTGAAAGGATTGAGGAATATTACCGTAAGAAAAAAGAAGAGAAAGGCAGATATTGACTACATGGCTCAAACTGTGGAATTCCAATACCAGCTGGATGAGAATTTAATATACATTGAAAAGAGTGGGATTAATAAGACTAATGGTGCTGAAGATCTATCCTTTATAACAATTGATAGAGCAGATATTACTGTATTACAAGCTAACGATTCTGCAGAGCTGGCCAGCAAAGGTATTCTTGTAATTAGAGATTCAATTATTAGAGGAATTAGAGGAACTGATACATATGGGGCGGCCATGGTGGTGCAGCGGTTAGCATTGCCACCTCACAGCTGAGGTGCCTTCTGTGTGGAGTCTGCATGTCCTCTCTGTGGTCATGTGAGTTTCCTCTGGGTGCTCTGGTTTCCTCCCACATTCCAAAGACATGCTGTAGGTGGATTGGACACTCCAAGTTGGCCCTAGGTGTGAATGGGTCCATGTGTGTGCCGTGTGTGCCTTCTGTGGAAGGTTGGGTGCCAAGCTGGCAACTCAACACTAAAAAACTCCACTGCCAATCATGAGCAGACAGGAGATCCACTGTGGCAACCCCTAACCAGGAAAAGATGAAGAGGAACTGATACTTATATTTGCAGAGAAGATAATGAACATTGAATAGTGTTATGCTTGCCAAGAGAAAAAATAGAAGATGTGAGACAAGCCTTGGAATGCCTTAATGGAAGGAAGTACGGATCCGTTTTCATTCATGTCAGTACAAATTATGTCATCTGCAAGGATTCTCTAACTGTTAGTAGGGAACTGACAGCCCTCTTAGATAGCATAGATTGTACTGGTGTTAGGACATATTTTTCATAAATCACCTATACAAAGGATAGTCAGATCACTGTGAATGAAAATATTTTTTTGGGTAAATACCTACATGGAAAAAATGTCCTGTTTTAAAAAATGGAAATGTGTAGGGCATCCAATCCTAGTTTGGGCACACGTGTTCAGACAGGAATGGCGAGCATTTATTAACACCAGGGATGACAATTTTTGCAGCAGATATTTTGCAATATTTGTCAAACAATAGGCAGTTTTTTTGCCAGGTCGAAAATTTTGCATTTCACTGATAGCAACATTTGATGCATCTCTGATGGTTGTTAATGCTAAGAAGCATTAATAATAAAGTTTATTTCTTGGAAAATGTGCTATGTTCCCCCAAGATCGATGTTGTTATTGTTTGTGAAACATGGTTAAAGAACAATGACTGGAAACCAGTTCTGTCAGGGTATATATTTTTTTACTGTAACAGACATTCTAACAAAAAACAGGTGGAGGTGTTATGATAGGGATTAAATATAGTTATGAGACCTGTGATTAGTACATGTTCAGTGATAACACCAATACTATAGACTATGTAACTGTGACAATAAAGACAACCTTGGGACATATAACAATTATTGGAGTGTATAGACCACCAAAGTCAAGTGCAGTTGACCTAGAGGAATTCATACATTTCTTGTATGAAACACACAAGGGAAGAATACTATTAGCTGGGGACTTAAATTTACTAGGAACAGACTGGAATGATATTGATTCAACAATAGTAATGAAATTATTCACAACATATATTATGGAACAACAGTTGCCAGGGGATGGAACATACTAGGCATTGTTTGTGTTCATAAAGAAATTACTGTTACTTCAAGTCAAGTTTTACCACCGTTGATGTACAGTGATCATTGGGTTATAAAGGTTAATTTGTTGCTAGATAATTCTGCCAAATTGAAATCTAAACCAATGCACAGAAGTTTAATTACAGATTGTATGGAAGCAAAACAGTCACTATGTAAAACTAACTGGAGTGAGGTGTTCAGTGGAAAAACTGCAGATGGAATGTTGAAAGTTTTGAAAGAGAAATTGTTTGAGTGCAAAAAAAAATGTTTAACATCAGGATCTAGGCATACAACATCAGGGGGATATAGATATCTGATTAAGGTAAGAGACAAAAAATATAAGAAATGGAAGGGAGGTCGAACTACAACTTTGAAAACTGAAATAAACAAGATGGACAAATAGATTAAGCATAGAGTAAGACAAGATCAAGAAACATTTGAAGAAAATTTATATAAAGATATTGAGTATAATAGGAAACATTTTTATAGATGCATAAGATGTGGAAGGAGTAAAGACACAGAAACTGATAAACTGTGTGCAGATTCTAAAATTTATTCTCAGACACAACAAATTATAGATATATTTACAAAATCTTATGCAAAACAGTTTGGCTCCACAAAAGGGGTGATACGTTGTCCTAGAGACATCCAAGTAACCCCAGATACAGGAATTAAATTAGATTATATTGAAAATGAAGTGTGCAAAATGGACCCAAACAAAGCACAGGGAGGAGATGGAATTAATAACAATGACCTGAGAATACTTCAGCAAGAACTTGTGGTGCCATTATATCTATTATTCACTACTTCATATAAATATGGGGAGATTCCCCAAGATTGGACACATGCACTTATTAAACCTGTCTTTAATGGAAAGGGGAGTAGGACAAACTCAGAGTCATATAGACCCTTAAGTCTACTTTCATGTTGTAGAAAAATAATGGAGAAAGTAGTATTGGGTAAGTTATTGTCATAACTGGATAAGCTGGGACTTGAAACCATATATCAGCATGCATATGTTGAAAACAGATCTATTACCACCTGTAACATGACGTTCTATAACAATATAATAATAGCTATAAATGACAGTTTGTGCTATGATTTCATTTATTTAGATTTAACTTCAGCATTTGACAGTCATACACAAAACACTGATCAATAAATTAGTACAACTAGGTATTGATGTACTCTTGATAGGATGGATAGCTGCATGGCTTACAAATAGGAAATGGCAAGTATCATACAGCAACTGGACAGGTGAAATACTTGGTTACAGTCAGGGTGTCCCACATGGCTCTGTCCTTGGGCCTTACTTGTTTAGACTGTATCTTTCAGACCTAACATTTTCATCTGAGGAGTTCTACAGTCTATACGCAGATTACCTTAAATTGGGTAAACTGATTACGTGTGTTACAGGTAAGGCATGTCTACAAAAAAACTTGACTAAATTGGCCATTTGAGCACCAGAGAATACTATGATGATAAATACATCAAAAATTAAGTATATGAGATTTGGGACACATAAATTGAAAGGTGAGTATTTAACAAGGCACACAGTGATTGAAACTGTAGACCCATTTAAGGTCCTGGGAATATGGGTGGCTTTTGTTATGGAGACTCCAAATCCGACTTCAGACCAGTGACAAGTGGAGTACCACAGTTTTCAGTCCTGGGTCCTCTCCTGTTTGGTATCTACTTCTCTGAAGTACAGGCTAACACAGAAGGTCTTTGGCTAACGAAGTTCGCAGATGACTGCAAACTAGGAGCCATAATTGAAACTCCTAACGATGTGGACATCCTACAAAAGGTCAAAGCCATGGCCTCAAGCTCAATGCCAAAAAGTGCATTGTCATCCCCTTTGGTAAAAACTCTGTACCCATGAACTACAACATAGGCGATAGTATACTTAACACTGAAAGTGTGATACGAGGCCTTGGGACACAGGTGGACAGTAGTCTCTCCTTTGATAATCAAGTCACCACAGTAGTCAGGAAATCCTTCTACGTGGCACACCTCATCACAAAAGGTTTCTCATCCAGAAAAAAAGAGGTCATTGTTCCCCTCTACTCATCACTCATTAGACACATAATAGAGTACAAAGCCTCTTTTGGTATGTACCTCACAAGGCATCTACAACAACTGGAAAGGCTGCAGAAATACCTCACAAAGAGGATTACCGACATCAAACAGATGCCCTATGCAGACCATCTCAAAAAACTCCAGCTTTACTCCGTCGCATATCGCCTGCTCAGAGGTGATCTCTGCCTAACATACAAAGCAATGTCAAACCCAGAGCTGTTGGACATGCTCCACATAAATAAATCCCAATCCCTCTGAGCTACACACTCTAGGACCTAAACCTTGTCATCACAGTAAACAGAACATGTCGGAGGGATAGATTCCTGTCCCAGAGACTTCCCATACTCTGGAATAAACTACCTATCTATAGCAAACAAAGCTCCTCATTAGCACTCTTCAAGAAAAATCTTGATGATTGGATGGGAAATAGGAAATTCACCCCGGGGATCACCTCTGTGGCTCTGCTTGACAGTGGCACAGGAAAATAATTTTCTTGGGTGGCAAAAGCCAGGGTACCTTTTTGGCTGGGCTTGTATAGGCCCCAGGGCCAATAGCCTAGTACCTACCTATGAACCTATGATTTTTCTAATCATTTCAATCAATTAGTTAATGATAGTTATAGAATTATAGGTTGTATAAAAAGATTTATAAAGTCTAGGAAATCAAAAATGATGAAGTTATTGTTAGTTACATTAGACCCAAACTTGAGTATGAAATAACAATATGAAAACCCCATAAGAAAATAAGCATGAGTAAACTGGAAAGAGTGCAAAGGAATATACCAAGAGCATCCAGGGATGTGGAAATTTAAGTTATTATTATAGACTAAAATATCTGAACATGTACAGTGCCTCTTATAGATATCGAAAAGGAGATCCTATTTAGGTATATAGGGCATTTAGAGACAACTACCTCTGGGAATGCCTAGGGTTATCAAAGAGTACTAGAGAATCATCAGATAACCTATGTAAAGATTCTATAGGAATGAGAAGTGTACTAATTGTCTCTCTGACAGAGTAGCTGATGCATGGAACAGACCACAAAATTACATTAAAGCGAGTTCTCGTTTAGATATTTTTAAGAACAGCCTGGACACTTACTGTCGGAACAAATGTTTGGTATATTAGCAAGATAGAAGGACATTAATGCCTGTGCTTGAAATATGTATGCATGTATGTATGTATCCATATACATCGTTTCTATTTCCTTAACGATTTGTTGGCACTCACATGGTGGAAAGCATACACTATTACATACATCACCCAGAAATGTACTTGGGCACAGACTTATAACATTAAAGATGATTTCAGATATTAGAATGGAGTGAGAGCTCTATTAAATATTTCTGATGGACTGTATAATGTGCAGTATGTAATTATGTAACATTGTGAACATGGAGGATTAGAGACACAATCTGGTATGACAATATGACGTATCTCCACTGAAAGAAGAACCAGGGGAGCCCATACACATTGAAGATGTAAACAATCTAATGTCTGTAGTGCAATATTACAGCTGTATTACAGCACAAACACATACATAGGCACATAATAGATCATCCAGAGATATGTAAACCATGCAGTACAGAAGCATAACTATGGCAAAAACTTTACCTGACTACAATGATTCAGTGCTGTCATAACACAAACAACATTGTGAATCAGAGATGCTATATGAAATAACTGCTATGCTATGTTATTTTAAACCTCAAAGACATATCTAGGAAAAAGACATGCTCACATGTGAATGCATGCACAGGCAAACAGCCAGGCAGACAGACAGACCCACACACAGACTCACGCACACACACATACACACACATGCATACAGACAGACAGATACAGGCACACAAACACACACACACACACACACACACACACACACACACACACACACACACACACACACACACGCGCACACACACACACACACACACACACACACACACACACACACACACACACACACGCACACACACACACACACACACACACACACACACACACACACACACACACACACACACACACACACACACACACACAGTCATTCTTGTGAGGGATATGAGGGATTGGCCAGACCAATAAAGTATGCAGTCAATGTCTGTGCCAGCATATGATGCATCATATCCAAATTGCAGTCCTGATGTGCAGTGGTCCCAATGTGCAGTGGTACGGTCTGATAGAAATGGCCTATCACACACAGTACAAAATTAATGGTGCAGGTACTTATGCTCAGACTAGCTGTGTCCCAGCACCTGGTATACTGAAACAAACACAAATGTTTGAAGTTCATTTGCTTTGGAAGCTAGGAAAAAGGAAAAAAGTGAAATCAGGGAAAACTAAGATATTTTAATACAGGAAATAACTAGTGGAATTAAGGAAAAATGAGAGATGTTTCAATAGATATGACAGGGAAAGGAGAGTGAGACAGACATTTATTATTGCTGAAGGTTAGGTGACATAAAGAGATGGAAACCATATGCATTTCAAGTAAGTTATTTGCTTCCATTATCACGAGGAAAGAGAAATCAATGCTTTTATGGGAAGGGAAGAGGGAAAGAAAGGGTAGAATTTGATAGATATGGAAACAGACTGATTCACACTAGAAAAGAAAAAGCTCTTAGCAAATAAGGGGGTATAAATCCATTCACAGAATGGATTATTCCTATATCTTCAAAATGGCTGATGTGAACATTAACACCTGATGTCACAGAGCTGTTCAACAAGGACCAAGCTGAAGACAAGACATCCACTGACTGAAACTGTTTCACTTTTATAAAACTTTACAAGCAAGAGCAGGAAATAACCCTGAGAATTTCAGACCCATATGTCTGGGCTCTGTCACAGAAAATGATCATGAAAAAGATAACAAGGGAAAGGCTAGAAAAAATTTTGGTGAAGCAATCAATACATCAGCCAACATGTATTTATAGGCAAAATATTCTGCCAGGTGACCTTAATACAATCTTACAAATGGGTAACTGAGGACGTGTCAAGAAAGAATAGGTTAGTGTTACATAACTAGATGTTAATAAAGCCTTTGATGCTGTACCACGTGCGAGGCTCCTAGGTAAACCAAAAGGTAAAGAGGAAATTAGGCAAAAGTGATAACACAGGTTGATGAATGGTTAGAGGAAAGATCTCAGTGAGTTATTACTGGTGAGTCACTGATCTCAGTGAGTTATTACTTTAGATTTATTAGTCTCAGTGAGTTACTGCTTGAGAGTTACAGCCACAGAAGGGCTAAAGGACAGGTCTCACTGAGTTACTACTGGAGAGTTGCTAGTCTCACTTAGTTATTACTGGTGAGTCATTGATCTCAGTGAGTTACTACTGATGAGTTACAGCTAGAGAAAGGCTAAAGAACAGGTCTCACCAAGTTACTGCTGGAGAGTTATTGTTACAAAATGGCTAGGGGGACAGGACTCAGTAAGAATGGATGGACTGCAGATCTCAATAGGTTACTACTGGAAAATTACTGTCACAGAATGGATGGAGTACAGATCTCATTTAATTTTATTTTTTTATTTTTATTTTACATTTGTTGACCGGGATAGTCCGACTGGATGCATGTCCATTTTCAGTGGAGGCCCGGGGAGAAAGGGTAAGCAGATACAGCATTACATAATACCAGCATTACATATTACAAACAGAATATTTACAGAGATTACATAAGTAAGCAAGTTAAACAAGTTCCACAGGTTAAAGTTAGTCCTGAGCACAAGTCAGGATTAAATTAAATTACACAGTAAACTGGTTAACAGATTTTTACACATTCAAGTTAGCGAGGCTTGATACATTGACATAGCCAGTTAAGTGACAAATGTTGTTTGAGTCTAGTTTTAAATTGACCTAAGGGGAAAAGTAAGGTAATATCAGCTGGAAGTGAGTTCCAGGATCTACTTACAGAGTTTGCAAAGAGAGAATCACTGGCTGTGTTATTAATTTTGCTAGTCTGAATTAGTAGTTTGCTAGAGGATCGAAGCGGTCTAGGATTGTTATAGGGGGTGATAATATTTTTAAGTGCAGGAGTATTGTCCGGATTATAGAGGATTTTATAGGCCATAATCAGTTGGTTATACTGGATTAGGCTAGGTAGTTCAAGCCAACCAAGCTGATTTAGATTGATGCAATGATGTGTCCTAAAAGGCAGCCCAGTGGCAAACCTGGCAATGTGGTTGTAGCAAATTGAGAGTTTGTTAAGGACAGTCTTGTTCAAATTCGAGAGTAGAGGGGATGCATACAGAAGGGTTGAAAGAAGGTGAGAGCGAGCTATGGCAATTTTAGCTGGAGGGGTTAGGAAGGCTTTTATTCTGTAAAGTGACCCTAGTTTTTTATTGATGGTTTTGATAGTTTGGTTAACATGCAGGTCAAATTTGAGATTATTGTCTATGATGACACCTAATAGTTTTGTAGATGGGTCAGGGGAGATTATTGTGCCATAATTTGATTTTATGGTAAAGGTGAAAGCGGTAGACCTATGTGCTGGTGAAAATAACAGCATTTTAGCTTTTTTGGGATTTAGGATCAGACAATGTTCAGAAGGCCAGTTTTCTATTGTATTAAAGGTGGTCTGGGTAGCTGACCATAACTCTACTGGAGATATGGCTGAGCAAATCAGAGTAGAGTCATCAGCATATTGGATACAGCTGACTTTTGGGATGACAGTATAAAGGTTGTTAATGAAGATGGAGAACAGCAAGGGCCCTAGTATAGAGCCTTGTGGTACTCCGAGGGTGTTAGGTAGAAGGTTAGAGAGTTTGTTCTGCCAGAGGACAGCCAGCTGTCGACCATTCAGGTAGGATTGAAACCATTAGAGGGCTCCAGTATCTAGACAGAATGTTTGCAGGGTGTGGATTAAAAGTTGGTGATCAACCATATCGAATGCCTTGGAAAGATAAAAAAAGAGGGCTGAGGATATATAATTATTGTTGCGATTATGGTTTATGGTGTTAGTAAAGGCTAGGAGGGCTGAAGTAGTGCTGTGATGAGGACGGAAGCCATGCTGAGTGTCTGCCATAAGGCGATTTTGGATTAGGTGGTGCATGAATTGTCTATGAATACATTTTTCCATAATCTTTGCAAGTGGAGAGAGTATAGCTATTGGCCTATAATTGGAGAATTCAGTAGAGCTGCCTCCTTTGTGAAGTGGGATTACATAGGATATTTTCCAGATGGTGGGAATTTTAGCTTCTACTATGGTTCGATTGATTAGTATTGAGACGGGGTAAGCAATAGCATCAGCTGATTTTTGTAGGTACTCGGCAGGGAGTTGATCAGCAGAAAGTGCAGTGGGTTTTAATTTTTTGATCAAGGTACGGATAAGTGAAGTGGCGACTGGTTGGAAGCTGAACGCAAGTAGGTTCTTAGTGGTGCTACTTTCAGGACCAGGGGAGCTAGGAGGTAGTTGGCTAGCTAGGGCTTGAATTGTCTCAGTAAAGAATTGGTTAAAACTATCAGAAACATCTTCAGGGGTTTTATCAGTAGTAGCAGCAGGGACTGGGGTTGAAGTTTGTCCAGGATGTAGTAGATTATTTAAACCTGCCCAAAACTTCTGAGGGTTTACCGGAGATGTACTGTCTCAGAATTCTAGAGGATAGGTGTCACTGAGTTACTACTAGGGAGGTACTGTTGCAGAATGGCTAGATGAGAGGTCTCAATGAGTTACTTTTGGAGAGTTACTTGTATCAACGATTGACTACTAGAGAGTTACTACCGCAGAATGGCTCGAGGATGTATCAATGTGAGTTAATTACTGGAGAGTTATTGTCAAAGAATGACTACAGGACAGGACTCATTGAGAGCTATTGTCAAACAGTGGCTACAGAACAGGTCTCAGTGAGAGTTACTGTCAACGAATGACTACAGGACAGGTCTCAGTGAGAGTTATTGTCAACGAATAGCTACAGGACAGGTTTTAGTGAGAGTTATTGTCAAACAATGGCTACAGGACAGGTCTCAGTGGGAGTTATTGTCAAACAATGGCTACAGAACAGGTCTCAGTTCATAGGTTCATAGGTTCATAGGTAGGTACTAGGCTATCGGCCCAAGGGCCTACACAAGCCTAGCCAACAAGGTTCCCTGGCTTACGCCACCCAAGAAAGTTATTTTCCTGTGCCACTGACAAGCAGAGACACAGAAGTGATCCCAAGGGTGTATTTCCTATTTCCCATCCACTCATCAAGATTTTTCTTGAAAAGTGATAATGAAGAACTTTGCTTGACATAGATGGGTAGCCTGTTTCAGAGTATGGGAAGTCTCTGGGATAGGAATCTATCCCTCCAGCATGTCCTGTTTATTGTGGTGACAAGGTTTAGGTCCCTAGAGTGTGTAGCTCGGAGGATTGGGATTTCTTTAGGTGTAGCATGTCCAACAGCTCTGGGTTTGACATAGCTTTATATGTTAGGCAGAGATCACCTCTGAGTAGGTGATATGCTATGGAGTAAAGCTGGAGTTTTTTGAAGCGGTCAGTGTAGAGCATTTGTTTGAGTCCAGTAATCCTCTTTGTGAGGTACTTCTGTGGCATTTCCAGCTGCTGCAGATGTCTTGAGAGATACATTCCAAAAGGGGCGTTATACTCTATAAGGGGTCTAATGAGTGATGAGTAGAGGGTAATGATGACCTCTTTTTTCCTGGATGAGAACCCTTTTATGATGAGGTGTGCCACGTAGAAGGACTTCCTGACTACTGTGGTGATGTGACTATCAAAGGAGAGACTACTGTCCACCTGGGTCCCAAGGTCTCTTATCATGCATTCAGTGTTAAGTAGATTGCTGCCTATGTGGTAATTCATGGGTACAGAGTTTTTACCAAAGGGGATGACACTGCACTTTTTGGCATTGAGCTTGAGGCCATGGCTGTGACACCAGGCATCTGTCTCAGAGAGGCCCTTCTGTAGGATGTTCACATCATTTGGGGACTTGACTATGGCTCCTAGTTTGCAGTCATCTGCGAACTTCATTAGCCAGAGGCCTTCTGTGTTAGCCTGTACTTCAGAGAAGTAGATACCAAACAGGAGCGGTCCCAGGACGGAACCCTATGGTACTCCACTTGTCACTGGTTTGAGGTCAGATTTGGAGTCTGCAACTTTTACAGTGTGGGTTCTGTCAGTGAGCCAGTTGGCAACCCATCTTGTGATGTAGTGATTTATGCCTAGTTTATTGAGTTTAGCTAAAATTCCAGAATGGGGGATGGTGTGGGGGATGGTGTTGAAAGCCTTGGAGAGGTCAAGATAGGCTGTGTGAACCACTTTACCCTCATCTATGGCTTTGGTGACTGCCTCAAAGAAGTTGGTCAGGTTCAGGAGGCATGATCTAACTTTCACAAACCCGAACTGGGTGGGATCCAGAGTTTGGAGGTTACCAATGTCTTTGTTTATGAGTTCCATGACGATACGTTCCATGGCTTTGCAGACCAGGCTAGTCAGGCTAATAGGTCTATAGTTCCCCGGATCAGTGGTGGCTCCCCCTTTGTGGAGTGGGATAACTGTTGCTGTGTGCCATTCAGTGGGAACAAAGCCTGATGCGAGGCTATTATTGAACATAGTGCTTAAGTGGGGAGCCAGTTCATTCTGAAGTTCGTGTAAAACGCAGCCTGGGATGTTGTCCGGTCCCATGGATGCTGTGTTTTTGGCTTTAGAGAGTGCAGCTTTCACCTGCGTAGTTGTGATTACAAGGACTCTGCATTCTTCCTGTATAGATATGGGCCCTTTAGGGGGTGAGGGGGGGTAAAGTTAGCACTGAACCTATCTTCCAGGATGTTGGCAATGTCAGTTGGTTCTGTAATTTTCATGCCGTTGTGCTGTAACTCAGAGCAGATCTGGGTGTTGCCATTGAGATTCTTGACATAGCTATAGAATGCTTTGTGGTTGTCTTTGGAATTAGTGGCAATTTTATTTTCGTAGCTAGCTTTGGAGGATCGTATAAGGGATCTCAGCTTCTTACTGAGGCTGACCAGGGAGCTCCTCCACTCATGGGATTTTACTCTCTTTTGCAACAGTTTCTTCCCTCTGTTGTACAGTTTGTTTATGGCAGGGGACCACCAGATTGGCTTCCTTTTTTTGGAGGATAGTGTCTTGGATCTGTTTGGGATAGCACGATCCATGCACTCATGTAGGTGCTTATAGAGCGCATTTGTGTAGGATTCAGCAGTTGTACCTGTATTGTACATCTACATGGGTGTCAAGAAGTTCACAACTTCTGTCTTAAGAAGCATGAAGTTGGCTTTAGAGAAATTTCTTACTGTGGTTTCCTTAATGGGGGGTGGGGGTGGGATGTCGATATCAAGGGTGATTAGCTTATGGTCGGATCGGACCAACGAGGAGTTGACTTCAGGTGTGGAACACCAGTCACTCATATTGGTAATGACTTGGTCTAGGATATTGTTGCCCCTGGTGGGGGTGTGGATAAGTTGATCTAGGGCATTGGAATATATGAATTCCAGAAAACGTTGTGCTAAGGAGTTAGTACATGAGTAGTTTTCCCAGTTAATGGTGGGGTAGTTGAAGTCACCCATTATTAGGGTGTTTGGTTGAACCCTAATATTTTCCAGTACATCAAGAAAAGAGGAGTGGGAATCCTGGGGCATGGTGGGGGATCTGTAACAAGCTACAATTTGGACTGCAGTTTTGCCAAGAGTTAGTTGCACTTGGATAACCTCGGATGCATTATGCTGAGCAACTAGCCAGGAGGTGTGGATATCCTTAATGAATATGGACACACCCCCACCTTTGGTGTTTCAGTCCAGGTTAGATGGCTGAAAAGTGTGGTATGAGTTATAGCCTGGTAGTGCAGGGGTGCTCTCTGGAGCCTTGAACCAGGTCTCAGTCACTGCACATATATCGATGTTCTCCATTTTAAGGAGTGCCTCAAGTGAGTGCATTTTGAAATTTAGACTTCTAGCATTGAGTAGCATTACCCTCAGTTTTTGCTTACCTGTTCCTGTTATGGTGAGAGCTATTGTCAAACAATGGCTACAGAACAGGTCTCAGTGAGAGTTACTGTTAACAAATGACTACAGGACAGGTCTCAGTGAAAGTTATTGTCAATGAATAGCTACAGGACAGGTTTCAGTGGGAGTTATTGTCAAACAATGGCTACAGGACAGTTCTCAATGAGGGTTATTGTCAAACAATGGCTAAAGGAGAGGTCTCAGTGAGAGTTATTGTCAAACAATGGCTACAGGACAGGTTTCAGTGAGAGTTATTGTCAAACAATGGCTACAGGACAGGTCTTACTGACAGTTATTGTCAAACAATGGCTACAGAACAGGTCTCAGTGAGAGTTACTGTCAACGAATGACTACAGGACAGGTCTCAGTGAGAGTCATTATCAAACAATGGCTACAGAACAGGTCTCAGTGAGAGTTATTGTCAAACAATGGCTACAGAACAGGTCTCAGTGAGAGTTACTGTCAACAAATGACTACAGGACAGGTCTCAGTGAGAGTCATTGTCAAACAATGGCTACAGAACAGGTCTCAGTGAGCTGGAGAGTTACCAACATGTTAAAAGCACCAAGAAAGGAAGTGCTGTAGGTATCAGTCCTCTGTCTGGTGCTCTTCACTGCATACATATCAGACACAACACATGAGCTTGATTAACCACTTCATATATGACACCAGGGTAGGGGCAATGAGTGATGAGGGAGCAAGCCTAATGAGGCACATGAAAAGTAAAGCAATATGGGCCAATAGATTATAACTGTCATTGACACTTAGAAATACAAGGTTATGCACCTGGGATAAAACAACCCAGGAGTGCTGTGTAATTCTGGGGGATATTGCTCACTTTAAAACATGTACAATAAAAAAAAATAAGTTTTGGTGATCAGCTCCAGTAGGATCAATTGCCAAGGACAGAGTAAGAAAGCAGAAGACAAGGCTGAGACAATGCCAGACTGTACCTCGAGGGGCATTTACTCAAAGGACAAAAAGGTAATCACAGCTACATAAAATAAAGCATCATCCAGAGTATTGTATTCATTTCTGTAGGCCATATAGGGAGACAGAAACAAAATTATTAGATGAAAAAGATAAAGACCAGTAGGATGACCAAAAGAATGAAAGAGAAAATGTCTGAAGGGATATTGGATCAGCTGGTGCTGTGGTATGAGTTCTCAAAGCAATTTGAAGAGCCTTTGAATGAAATTGAAAAGGAAGTAGAAAGTAGACAGGAGATGCTACAAATTCAAAACTGAGGTATTGAATTCAGAGGGTGGTGGCTACAGGAACTAGAATAAGAGACAAGGACATGATGATCATTATCATTAACATCAACCCATTTTTTCCCATTTTTTGCTACTTTGAGCCAGGGTGTTGGGTCAACTGCTGCCACTTCTCTTGATTCAGTACTGCTCTCCTACCTTATTTGACAGTCATACCTGCCTGTTGCAGTTCTTATCTTAAGCAATCCATGCATCTCTTGGCTGGAAGTCCTTGTTTCTCCACTAAATCTTCTTCACCATATTGTGTTCTGCTTTCCTGCACATGTGACTAAACTACCACAGTCTGCTCTTTTTGACCTCTGCAATTGGAGCTGCTCTGATATTGTAATTTCTTCATCTGTCCTACAATGTGCATCCTACCACCCTTCTCAGACACCTTATCTCCATCACCTCAGGCTTCCTCAACTGCTTTTCCATCACCTCCCAGGTTTCTGTAGCATACAGAAAAACTGGCTACATCACTGTTTTGCACACCTCACTTTTCTGCTTCTTTGGCATTCTGTATTACACACTTGCTCTGGCACTCTGTGTTAGTTGGCTACAGCCCCTCTGATTCTAGCTTTGACCTCCTCATTCAGACTTCTCTTCAACTCGCCTCCCAGTTACTTGAAGCTGTTAACCTGCATAACTATTTCATCTTCTATTTCAATTATCAGTTTCTTATCAATTGAATTAAGTTAATGACTGACTTCTTTTGATGGGAAGTAGGGAGCCTCTTTCATAATATTGGAAGATATTGTGTAATGCAAGTGCATTACATTTTTTATTATTAATATTTATTGCTTATAATTATGTTTCTGTTCTCCATTTTTGTATGTGCATTCCAAGCACATAATTTTATACAGAACTCAGTCATGCATTGCCTTGTATACCAGGCAAATGCTGCAGTAATTAAACAATAAAAACAAACACCGAGATTCATGAAGCTTGCGCCATGCGCCAGAGTAGCGTCGACGATCTAGCACCAAATATGGCGGTCGAGCGATTCAGGTAAGAGCTGTTTCCACATGCACTACCAGCATATGCCAGAGCTGCATAGCTCCCGGCACATGTATGCTAATTACCCCATGTGCAGCAGTGTAACATGTAAATGAAGGTATATAGCGATTCATGAAGTTGTGCAGGTGTAGTGTAAGCATGTACAAATTAAACCAAAAAAAAAAAAACGGCTTACAGTTTGTCAAATATAAAATCGGAGCCATGAAAGCAGACCAAACTTACGTATTATAATGTTAATATGCCAATGGCATAAAAAACATGCACAACATATAAAAAATAACATTTAATGTCATGGCCACACCAACGCAAAGTAAAACCGCAGTGCATCGGTGTGCAAATGGGATCACAAGGAGAATATATTTAGATGTCATAAAACTGTAATGTAACGCAATTCATGATATCCCCATAATAGTCAATGGCATGCATGCTACACCACAACCATGGCGCAAGGGTTGCTAAGGGTCTGTGACAGTGTTCAGTGCGGTAACTAGGAATTAGCAGTCAATGCCATGCAAATGAGTCAAGTAATATTGAATCACAAATGCTCCACCAGTGTAAGGATGTACCACACGGCATAGCGTTACAACACCGAGGAGTGGCCTGGAGGTAAACATGACATCAAGAGAGGGGCGCGCCACCATAGCTGTAAGCACATTGGATCATTGCTAATCCATGTTGCATGTTGCTAAGCAAAGTCACAGGATAGGGGTGTGGAAGTAGCCATAGCTTTGCTTAGCTGAGAGCACACAAGATAACCGAAAGTTAATGTGAACGTGGATGAAAACGCGCACAAAACCCGGTAAACGGTTGTGTGCGGCACGCACCACACCTGAAACAGGATTGATACGGGAAGACAATAAGGAAATGCTGCAGCATGGTAATTGGAGTACAAATGAGTAATTAACACCTAGAAACTCACAGTGAGCCATAGACAACAGCTAACAAGGCTGCTAGCAGCTACCTGCAGAACAGGAAAGGGGAGGTGTTGTACAGCAAAGAAAAGAGAACCATCACAGCGGAACAAAGCAAACTTGCAGTAGATCAGCTACATAACACATTTCCTGACACAATCCTGGGTTGTGGAAGCACAAAACAAGAAAGGCGGCATCTGGATGCATGCCTGACAATGGGAGATGAATCGGGTTGAAAATAGAAGTAAAGGGCAATAGATGAATCACGGCAGACAAGTGTAAGTCAACACCAAAGGCCCCACAATAGCAGTACCTGCTGTAAAACCAATAATTAAGATACCCTGCAGCTGGAATAGCACAAAAACACCCAATTACACCAGCATCATCCATTGCACAATAGTATAAGGTGTGAAAGCCCCACACACACACTTGTGTATTCCCAGACACACTGCACCATTGGTGTATACAGATGGGGAATTTTTAATATGTATATGTTAGGGGCTGCCATAGCTTTGATTCACCAGCATGTGTTGGAGACTGACGGTGGTGTGGAGGATGATGCTGACAACCATCTCAGGCACCAGAGGAGGAGATGAGTGTTCAGACCCAGGGTAACCTACCAGGGGCTACATGATCTGGATATAGTAGAGTGTTACAGGGTGGACAGGGACATCATACAGCAACTTGTTGAGCTGTACTGGCCATGCCTCAGAGCCAGAAGTAACAGAGGGGAACCCATCCCAGTGGACACGAAGGTATGTGTAAGCTTGAGAATACTAGCCACAGGTACCTTCCAAAGGCCAACTGGGGATATCATGGGGATCTCACAGGCATCAGCATCCAGGGTACTCCAGCAGTTCCTGAATGCTATGTTACCACATGCCAATGAGCACATATACTTCCCCTGAATGCAGTAGGAGTTGGCCAGCAATGTGAGTCTCTTCCACCATGTGGCAGACTACCTGGAGGTACTGGGTGCAATAGACTGCATGCACATACACATCAAGTCACCACCCGGTGAGCAGGGTAAGCACTACATAAACCACAAGGGATTCCCCTCCATCAACTGTCAGGTCATGTGCAATGCCCAGGGCATTATCATGGATGTATGTGCTGGCAGCCCTGGAAGCTATCACAACTCCCACATCTGGCATGCCTCACAGCTGTATCATGTATTTGACAGGGGGGACATTCCATATGGCTACCTGGTGGGGGATGCTGGCTATGCACTGGAACCGTGGATGATGATTCCCATCAGAAATGCACACACAGCCATGCAAGAATGCCATAATGAGGCACACGCAGAAACCAGAATCATCATAGAGCACATGTTTGGGATGCTGAAATCACAGTTCCGTTGCTTGGACATATCTGGTGGAGTCTTGCAGTACTCTACAGGAACATGTGCCCACATCTTCATAGTATGTGCCATGCTACTCAATATGATCCGGCGGAAACAGCTGCAGTAGAGGGAAGAATTTTGAAGGCTCTCACAGCCCACCACCATTGCCAAGGGACCCACAGGCACAGGGGGACTCAGACCATGAACACACTGTGCTAGCCCCAGTAGGCAGATGGAGAGGTGCCCAGTATGCCGATGCCTTGGCAAAGAGGGAAGATATAGCACACACACTCTGACAGTGTAGGCACTCAGGAACTGACACCCTTCTCCACCTGCACACACAGCAAACATGGATGGCACACACACATGACCACCTGTAAATTGTCATGTATAGGTGGTCTACTGTGTGCATCCTACATAGTTAGCCCTCAGTTATTGTACACACAACCGCCATTGGCACAAGGTAAGTCAATACCTGAACAGTAAATTAAGCTATCAGCATGTGTCCATGCTCTATGTACAGGTTCATAGATACATACGTAGGTACATGCCCAACCGCCAAGGCTACTCATAAGCATAGGCAAAACATGTCTACTGTTGCCACCTCATCGATCAACTAACTGTCCCTCTGTGGAGCAAAGCCACTTGTGGGATTCCTGGGGTGTAGCTACAGTTCACCACACACATTGCAAGGATTCCCCGGAGTATCAGTGAGGGGTTTTGTATAATGTAATCAGGGATGTAGTTTCAAATAATCGGGAGTATCCCTGACAGGAATCTTCACAGATGTGTACATGTTACATAGTATACCTTAAACACAGCTTGCATATATAGGTAGTTCTCCACAGAATAATAAACATGTGGAACTCACAACCGCTGAAATGTGTGTTAATCATCCTTGCACTACTAGTGCCTGCTCTGAGAGCTAAGATATCACTGCCTGGATTAGAACACGCAACCATGTACACATTCATCACAATAACATACCACTAAGCGACCTGAAATGTACCAATGGCAGTTGTGTATACTGACAGGATAAAACACAAAAGGTAGGAAGGTGTTGAAATAGGAAAAACCGGCATGTACCCAATGAAAGGTGTATGTTTTATATATATATATATATATATATATATATAAAAAAAAAATATATATATATATATATATATATATATATATATATATATATATATATATGTATATATATATATGTAGATATATAGATAGGTTAACAACATCTACATAACCATGGAGGTACATATAAATGGGATACCTACCACATACCGACTGCTTTACATACTGACTCACGTAATTCCAAGGCTTAAGGTCCGAAAGAACACAGTACCGAAACACCAGATGTGCGAGGTGTAATCTCACGATGTTAATGGACAGTTAGTCAGTGCCTCTCGTGTTGCAGTTTGGGTAGGTTACTGTGTGTACGTGTGTTTCGTAGGGCTGCAGTGTGTGTAAGTGTGTGTTCTGTGTGTGGTGTGTGTTCTTGGGGGACTGTAATGTGTGGTTGTGGGTTAGCTTTGTGCGTCTGTTTGTGCGACCTAGGATGTAGAATATTAAAGTAGGGGGTGGTGTGGGGGGCGCAGACACCTACATGGGGGGTGTAGGGGGGCTTGGCCACCTGCTCATATGTAGTGTAGGATGATTTGCTTGGATGAGTTGGGTAGCAGTGTGTCTGTGTGTGCATGTGTGTGTTCCATGTTCGTGTTACCTTCGTGAGTTACTGTCGATGTCGGTAATGTGGGGTATGGGAGACTGGTCCCGATACTGTGTGCATCAGAACACTGTGGTTTCGGGATTCCGTAGGTCTCCCATATACAGCAGTTGAAGTGTTCATATATGTGTATAACATAGACCATAGCAATCACACATTCCGCCACTACCAACCTTTATGAACAAAGGATATGGAGAGTATATGCCTATACATTATTACAAATATGTGCTATGGACATGAGCCAATCCAGGGACGTCGGGAGGCATACGCACTGTACTGATTTCAGTACAACTTATTTAGAAGGGGGGTAGCTTTTTAAATGTTTGTTTTTCGTGCTTTACTGCACGATGACGTCAGCCAATCGGAATGGAGCTCACCGCGCATGTATTTCCGGCCGTTACACGAGCGGGAGAGGATTCAAGTGTTTTGGATGTAGGATTCAAGCGTTATGGACTATTTAGCCGTTACACGAGTGGGTTGGTGAGTTTTGGATGTAGGATTCAAGTGTTATGTTTTGGATGTAGGATTCACGCATTATGGAAGACCCGAGAGGGGGTTGGTGAGTAATATAGTGTGTGTGTGTGTGTGTGTGTGTGTGTGTGTGTGTGTGTGTGTGTGTGTGTGTGTGTGTGTGTTAATTTAACAAAATTCCAGAATTTCTTAAGTTGGGATTAGAGTAAGAATAAGCTGAATGTTTGACCTGCATTACACTGAAACACGCTGCACCTTTTGCACCCATGTATTTAAGACGTTACACATTTTGTTCATAATTTCATTATCATATTGCATTTTGGAATTATAAAGTTTATCTGGTACTAAGCATATTTTGTAATCCTTCAGAATGTGTATCACTAGTTTAAGTAGTATTAGTCATGCGATCTGTATAACGGCAAGTAATCATTCACTTCTGGCTGGACACAGTCAACTGCAAGACATTTGGCATGAGGGGCAGATGTTACATTTGACAGAGGTGAAGGCTATTTGTCTAAAAGTCAAATGGCTGGCAATAGCTGTGCTTGGGTGTGCTGACACCATTCAGCCCTGAGAAACAAGCAACACTTATTGAATTAAAAAGACAAGCAATATATTTTTGTATAACAAAATTAATTGGTCTGTGTTAAATGTATGTAAATACAAGTAATGATACAGTATTTCCTCTGAACTGTTGGTCAGCTGCATGCTCATTAAAGATAACAATGTAATAAGGATTTACTGAGTCCCCTATTTGTATAATAACCATTCTACAGTAACATTCCTTTCTAAAGACATATCTGGTACATATTTCATATTAACAGCTATTGGCTGTAATGCACACTATATAAACCTTCATCAACAGATAAAAGAGGTAGCATATGTTCCATAGTGTTGGCAAATGTAGGAAATAAAAGCAGACAAAGAACGTTAATACAATTATGAATGCATGTGGAATATAAAGACAGATGGATTATGTAGACTTCTGGGAGACGGAAATAATGACAACTGGTCTTGTTATTCTAAAAGAAATCAAAATAATCCTTGAATCACTGCTGTTAAGCTAAGGGAGGGATGGGCCAAGAAAATCAGAAGACACATGTTTGGCAACCAGGAATCTACTCCCGGGTATGTTCCAAGGGAAGTACGCCACATAGAGCCCACTGGGAAAAGGCCTGGGCACAGACTAAGGACATGCATATCTCAGGTTGCCTTGGAACGTCTGGGGATGATATGAAAACCTGCTCTACTGTACTCATCTTTCTACCACCACGATTTTCACTAGGACAGACAGTTTAGAAAAATGGATGGATGAGGCTTTAGATTGTTTTTCTGGTATTACATAGTTAACATATTTTCACTTAAGATTTTTATTTCCTTTTAAACTTGACAGCTTATTGTTTAGTATTTGTCTTTTTGAAAGGAACATAGAGCACTAGATTTACTGTCAAAACAAGCATATAGTATGTCCTTTATTTCTGCCTTATACGGACAAAAAATTTATAAATTGCATTATATTTAAGTCTTGGATCTTGGAGGGGAAGCAGCAGCATCCTTGAATATTTAGTGCAACAATTAGGATGTTTAGTTTTCTCTTGCACTACAATATGTCACAAAAAATAAATCTGGTTGATCCACCACTCGGCCACTAATCAACAACTTAGCCAATATCAACTGCCGGCCTAATCCATCATATAAAGATGGATCACATCATCACTTTCTGACTCAGGGTATTTGTAGTTAAAACATTTTCTTGATTTGGGGTCCTTGGCCATGATTGTGTTTAGTTCTGATCATTAATACTGAGATAAAAATTGAGAAACTAAGGTATTACATGAAAAAGTAATCACCATAGAACTGAAGAAGTAATAGTAAACGCATTTACTTATTGTAGAAGTACTATGGAAGCATAAAACTACTGTCCAGATGTAAAGACAAGTCAAGGATTACTCAAAATAGTAAAGTATCCCAGAATAACTGGGCAGACAGGCACAGAAAAGAGCTAAACAAATTAAGGATATAGTTTGTTTGTTTATTAATTTCTTTCATTTTATAACTGATTCAGTGCAGTAGGTTCACGGGACCTGGTGTCATAAACAAATATATATGTGTGTGTGTGTAAATGCCCCAGGTGGGATGTACTGGTGATTAGTCATGGTGGTGTGGTAGGGAATACCTCAGGCTTGAACTGTACCTGGTATGCAGGTGTTAAATACCTGAATTCCCTACCCACCACCATTTGTAAAAAAATTGCAGATTTTTGCCTCATATTTGATCTGATCAATATCTGTATCGTATCTGTGGTTTTTAAATATTGCAATGCTTGAAATTTGATGGTGCAGTGGTAGCAACGTAGCATTGATGTCTCACAGCTGTAGGTTCTTGGGTTTGGTTCTTGGCTGAGGTGCCTTCTTTGTGGGGGGGGTCTGTATCTTCTCCCTGTGTTTGTGTGGGTTTGCTTTTGTGTCCTCCCATGTTACAAAGACATGTCTGCATTATTTTTTCCTGGGCCTCTGCTGAGAATTGTTTTTTTTTTTTTTTGTTCCAAGTCAGACTGTCCTGATTAACAAATTGACAGGCATTTAAATTTCAGACTTCAGGTTTCTGAATGTTTACTTCCTTACATATTTGATGGTGCAGTGGCAGTATTGTTGTCTCACAGCTATAGGTTTTCTGGTTTGATTCTTGGCTGGGGTGCCTTCTGTGTTTGTGACATAGTAAAACAATGTTTTATTCTAGCAATAAATATATACTAACACAACCTTTTTTATAGCAATTTTTTTAAGTTTATGACTATTTGAAATGTGTCCTTATTTTTGGGACTGTAATACCCTATTATTGGCTTTGTCCAGGTTTTTTGTGCTAAGGTTGACAGCTATGGCAAGAACTGAATTCACTGAATATGTTTGAGGGCTGTATTCCCTCATTACTGGGTTTGTCCAGGTGTTTTGTGCTAAGAGGTTGACCGCTATCTATGGTGAGAACTGAATTCATTAAATGATAGCCATTTAAGTTTCAGTCTTCCTCTCTTTCACAAAGCAGGTGATTTGGCATAGTGGTATGTTGTTCTGACTATTTTGCACAGTGACCTTGGCAGTAAAATGTATGATGGTAACACAGTATTTTATTCTAGAAGCTTTCCAAGATTATACAAGCAATGTTTAATGTGTTCCAGTTTTTTGCCCTTTTGACCCACCCCAATAAATTTGGCTTTTTCCAGACTTCTTGTGCTGCGAAGTTGAGATGTAGTTGAGTATTGCGTAGATTTTACAAGGAGCTGAGAGCTGCAGGGGAAGAGAAGTTTAGTGCTGATTATGCTAAGTCGGCTCACATTGCTAGTAGCACAAAATGTTGTGTACTTGCTTTTAATGCAGAAGGTTGTTGGTTCTACTCCCATAAGGGGTGAATGCTGCTGTACTGAAAGTTAAGACACTAACTATGAGCCTGTTGTCAGTTTGCCATCCATTTCCTATTGCAATATTACTAGCTTATTATTAATGTAATTTAGGCAATTTATTCCTCAGGGGCATCAGACACTTTATTTTTCGGTGAAGTCATGAAATATAAAGGTGATTGCTAGCAGCAACCTCTTCATTAGTTAGATTTATTTAACGTGGAATTATTTAGATGACTTTTTACTACTTCAGAGATTGTGCATATTATTTACTGATAATGGTGGACTGTAAAAGTTTGACTAGACTTTTATGATGGAAATGTTCTGAATTGGGCAGTTTTGTTTCATTGTTTACTGGAAAAATGTTCAAAGCAATAGGAAGGTATATCAAAGAGCACATGTATGTTTCATATGCAAAGGGCCTATGATTTAAAAGCAGCCCAGAATTAATTTTTATCTGCCACGGGTAAAATGTATTTTTCTTTGAATGTGGGTTTTAATGTTGTTTCAATGAATGTGAGTTTCAAGGGCAGAGAAGTTTTAATGCCAAGTTTGTTTAGCAGATGTCTTAGTGTTTGTGCTGTAAAATGCAAAATAAAACTTTCAAATGAAGTTCAAATCATCATAGAAGTAAATCAGTATGCACATTAGTGTTTATGGTAAATGGAGTGAAATAGCAAAGTAATGGATCATTGGAATGGCTGCAGGGAGGCTCCATTCGACCATGGTTTTGTGAGGGGGAAGGGTAGCAAACTTAGACAGCCCCAGCTGAACTATACCTCCCAACTGTCCAGATTTTCAAAGAATGAATAGATTTTTTGCTTCTTATTTTTGGTTTGTTCCTCAATTTGTGGTTTTCTGGCAAATGATTTAGGAATTAAGTCACTAAATAATGACACACTAGTTTCAGACTTTATAACCTTCAGAAAAATGCATGCTAAAATAAGACCTGTTCTATCAACTGTCCCAGTTTATACAAGAGCAATTTTAGTACTGTTTATATGTTCCCTCAATATATTTGGCCTTGTCCAGATTTATTGCATTAACAGGTTGAGAGGTACATGCAAATAAATTGCTTTATAGAATTAGGCATAGCCAAACCTCAACTGTCCCTGATTTTGGCTCAAAATGTTGCTCTTCCCCTAATGATCCCTCCACAAAATAGCAATTTTGGAAGAAAACATAGAGGGTTTACTTTACTTTTATAAATAACTGTAATGATCAGAGTTATACATTACTTTTATTTCAGAAATGCATGTAGATTCTCTAATTTTGTCAGCTGCTCTAAGTTAACTGTGCTCATATTAAAATGGTGTCCCTCCTTTGACAGGTTCCCAGCTGTATTGTCTGGCAATTTTATATTTTTGCATCACATTTTTGGTCTGTTTTTCATAAAATTGCAGTTTTCTGGCAAATTAGTGGCACATTGTTAAAGACTGAAGTTAGAAAATAATGCAGACATTTCAGTTTCCGATTTCATACCTTTCAGAAATTTCGTACTGATGCAAGACCTACTACTATTCTATTATCTTTCTAAGTTTATAAGAGCAATATTTAAAAAAAATGTCCTTATTTTTGGGCCTTTGCCTCAGTTTTATTTATGAGTTTGTTGCTGTAAGAGGTTGAGAGGTGTTGTGTGTGTGTGTGTGTGTGTGTGTGTGTGTGTGTGTGTGTGTGTGTGTGTGTGTGTGTGTGTGTGGTAGGTAGCATACCTCTCAACTGTCCACATTTTGCAGAATGTCCAGATTTTTGCCCCATATTTTTTGTCTGTTCCTCATAAATTTTGTGATTTTCTAGAAAATCATTGAAGGCTGAAGTTGCTAAATAATGACAGACATTTGAGCTTCAGACTTCATGTCCTTTAGAAAAATTCATACTAGCACAGATCCTGTTATTCTAGCAACTTTCTAAGTTCACGAGAACATTATTTAATATCTGTCCCTGTTTATTTTAGGCTTTGTCCATATTTCTTGCACTAAGAGGTAGGTAGGGGTGTGTGTGTGAATGAAACATCCTAGTTAGTGGTAGCAGGTTGTTAGTAATTTACTCAAGCTCAAAACCTGTACCTTAGTTACAGAAAACAAAAGCATAAAGTCTCTACCCCAACTACCATGCTGCATTTTTCAAAGAACTGACATTTCAGGTTAATTTTCAATTCAAGGAACCGAGTTTGAGTGAATTTATATTATATTACTGAGTGAATTTATATTATATTACTGAAGAGGCATTACAGCGAATGCCTCTTCATCGGCACTAAAAGAGCGAACCGTGAATTACGAGAATGGCCGTAGTTTGGCTGGGGAGGGGGGTAGCAGTTTGAGAGCTGTCAGTACAAATTTGAAAATCCTAGCTACACCCCTGAGTGTTACCACCTGTCCCACTTTGTGAGGGACACTCCCTCTTTGGGCGGTTGTGTCCTGACCAAATATATTAAGCGTGGCAAATGTCCTGGGATTGTAGGACATAATTATATCCCATATGTACTGTAATAGTTGCCTACAATAGTTATTTCTGTATCTAAAATACCTACATGTTACAGGAAACAGGATAAGCAACTAAACTGCTACAAGAATAAGCTTATAATTAGGCAAGAAAGAAAGTTCTATCCCTTGTACTGACCGTGGGTTTGTGTCAGCCTACAAAATCAGATGTGTGTCCCAAAAAGGTCCCACTATGGCCATATGAAAAGGTGGCAACCCTAGCCAAAGAGGGTCAGTCATCAACACAGCTAAGATGACTGCAAATACCTATGAGAGAAATACATAGCTATCATGTAGCAACACGTTATTACATTCAGATGTATTACCGAAGGGATTCAAGGACTAACATCACCTGCATGCTATACAGGAACCACATAACAGTGCCTTAATGAATCATCCTGCAATTACCATTGTATTAGTCCACAAAAGGATAGGTGTTCAAATAGGGAAGGAACCCTCACGCACATAGCGATTATTTGTAAAAGCAGTTCCTACACACCTGCATCTGCTAAGCACACCAGCCAACATCACCCCCACACCCAAACATATTACAATACAAACTGTAATAACATCACAAATCATTCACACACTGTACGACATCTGCAGAAGCCTTAACATACCTTGTCAGAGACACACTAACATGGCCATATGTGAAATAGTTGCTGTTATACAATGGAACAGTTGCTGATGTAATAGGGATTGTTTGCACTAATCCCATTTCAGAGAGTTGTGCATACACTGGGATGTGTTAGCAATTAGTGAGTAACAGCAAAGTATGCTACACTTGTACACCAAATCAAGGATGTCTGGTGAGCACACTGTACACCACATAACAGTTCATGCATAGCCATATGGCCTTGAGCTGGCCAAACATCCTTGCCAGACTTAAACATCTGCAGAAGTATCAGGTACAAACAAACCCTGCATAAGTAGCACTGTTCCGAAATATAACAGCTGTACTCATGTGTAGAACTAAATCAATTAGCCATTACACACAGTCCACAGGAGTCATGAAGCTAATATATCTCTGTGTGTCTCCATATAGCTGTTGAAATATATTACAATAACACATCTAGGCAGTATCCCTCGACAGTAAGGAAAATGGACAACACCCAAAAGGAGTACTCACTTATACACCACTGTTGCCATGGTATCGGCTAATGGAGTAGCTGCACAGCTGATGTGCATCCAATTAACTACTTTGGAACAGCAATTGGTGGACAGGATACCACATGTTACCGATATGTAACTAGAAAAGGATGTGTTATCACACATTCAAACCATCCGTATAAACCAGCGGAACGTTACAAAGAACATTGAAACACAAACCGAAAAGGATTGAATCAACAGTTAACAAAACCTTGGGTTACTAATAAGCTATGTAGAACAGTCAGTATGTCTGTGTATGTAGTACTATTCTGTAATATTTAAAGTGCACGCAATCCATATAGTGGAAACAGTTATTTTGTAGTGATGTATTGTTGAGCATAGTAACGCTTGTAGTATTTGTGTGTACTGCTGTAGGTCACAAGGCAAACACCAAATACACCACAAGGGATGCTATATAAGGGCTTTGAACAGAAAAACTCCTCCTGGTCCAACAAGTATGTGCTATAACAGGGATAGTATATGTTGATATACTATAACTGTAGCCATATGTATGAGTGTATTACAGAGAATAACATGTGGAAGGTTGGGCCACTGTGCAAGTATGATTTGCATTGTGGGATACTGTGCTAATAACTGTGAAATGTACAGTATTGTAGGCAGATATGTATTACAAGCTACATAGCATTACTGTAATGTTAGGCAAACATTAGTTATATCAATTGGCATTTACAATACACAATAACAGGATACATATGTCTTTTAGTGAGCCGACAGTTTATCAGCATGATAGCAAAGTAAAATGGAAGAGCTATTTAACTATCCATGCACATAAGACATCTAATATGTGCAAAGGTAGGTACTAGGCTGTCTTGCCAAGGGTATCTGTAAGCCTAGCTAGCATGTGTTGGTTTCGCCACCCCCATAGGTTGGTTTCCTGTGCCTCTGAACGGCAGAGCCAATAGTTCCTTGTGCCTCTGTCCAGCAGAGCCACTGCAGTGATCCCCGGGGTACATGTCTGTCTCCCATCCACATGTCATGGTTTCCCTTGAAGAGTGCTCATGAGGGGCCCTGCCTGATGTACATTGGAATCATGTTCCAAAGCATAGGGAGTATCCGGGTCAGGAATCTATCCGTCCAGCACGTCCTACTAATCATTGTGTTTAGGTGTATATCCCTAGAGCATGTGGCTCTCAGGGGCTTCTGTTTAGGTGGAGCATATCCAGCATACAGGGTTGGACATGGGCCTTGTATGTCAAGCAGAGATCACCTGTGAGTATGTGGTATGCAACTGAGTACAGCTGGAGTTTCGTAGGTTGGGCTGCATAGGTCATCTGTTTGAGGTCAGTAATCCTCTTGGTGTGGTACTGGTGTGGTCTTCCAAGCTGTTGCAGTTGTCTTGTAAGGTATATCCCAAATGGGGTGCTATATCCTTTAATGGGTCTAATATGACATGTGTAGAGTCACAATGGTCCCCCTGATCTGGATGCGAACCCATTAGAGATTGGGGGGGCCAAGTAGAAGGATATTTTAACCACCTTGTCATTATGGCTATCGAAGGAGAGATTGCTATCTACTGGGGTTCCCGGATCCCATATTACCTTTTCTGTATGTAGGGGACTAGCACCTATGTGGTAGTCCGCGGGTAATTAGTTACATCCAAAGGGGATGACTATGCACTTTTAGGCATTCAGCTTGACGCCATGATATTAACACCAGGTATCTGTCTCAGTGTGACCCTTCCAGAGGGTGTCTGTAACAGCTGGGGAAACAATTATGTCCCCTAGTTTGCAGTCGTCTGCAAACCTTTTCAGCCAAAGCCCTCCTGTGCTTGTCTGTATGTCAGAGACGTATATACTGAACATGAGGGGTCCTAGGTCTGTGGCCTGGGGGATGCCAGTTGTAACTGGTATCCAGTCGGACCTAGGGTATGCAACTCTCAATGTGTGGGTTCTGTCCGTGAGCCACTTTGCAAACCATCACATGACGTAGGGGTTAATGTTCAGGTGGATGGGTATGTTGATAATACCAGAAGGAGGAATGGTGTTGAAAGCCTATGAGAGATCTAGGTAGGCTGTGTGGACCTCCTTACCCTCATCTAATGCCTTGGTAACTGTCTCTAAGAAGTCCACCAGGTTTAGGAGGCATGGTCCGGCCTTAACAATGCCAAACAGGGAGGGGTCAAAGGTTGGGAGGTACCCAATGTCTCTGTGACAGTGATCCATGATGTGCACCATAGCCTTGCAGACCAGGCTAGTCAGACCTATAGGGAAATAGGTCCCATGGTCCATTGTGGTGCCACCTTTGTGGAGTGGGATAACTGTTGCTGTGTGCCATTCAGGGGGCACTATGCCCAATGTGAGGCTATTATTGAACATGGTGCGTAGATGGGGAGACAGTACGATCTGAAGTTCATGTAAAACACAGCCTGGGATGTTGTTTGGTCCCATGCTTGCTGTAATATTGCCTTTAGAGTGTGCAGCTTTGAGAGGGATCTGGCAGGATGTGACCAATATCAATTCTTTCTGTAATGTTCATGCCTTTGTGCTGTAACTCAGAGCAAATCTGGTTGTTGACATCGAGATATGTGACATAGCTATAGAATGCTTTGTGGTTGTTGTTGGTATTAACACAGTAGAAAAGAATAAACTCCAACAAAGGAATCCACAAAAGAATTGAAATACCACCAGGTCCACCACAGAAAGAGGGTGACAATAAGGCAAAGACCACGAACAGATGTAAAGGAAGCTGTTTAATCCACACAAGCGTTGTTGGTATTAGTTGCGTTATAGTTTTTGTAGCTAGCTTTGGAGGATCATATAAGGGATCTCACCTTCTTACTGAGGCTGGCCAGGGATCTCCTCCATGCATGTTATTGTACTCTCGTTTGCAACAGTGTCTTCCTCCTGTAGTACAATATGTTTATGGCAGGGGACCACCTGATTGGTTTAGTTAATTAGGAGTATAGCATCCTGGTTCTGTTTGGGATAGCACAAGCCATGCACTCCTGTAAGTGCTTATAGAGTGCATTTGTGTAGGATTCAGCAGTTGCAACAGTACTGTCCATCTGCATGGGTGTCATGATGTCCACCACATCTGTCTTAAGAAGCATGTAGTTGGCCTTGTAGACATATTATACTGTGGTTCCCTTAATGGGGGGTAGGTGCAGGATGTGGATATCAATGGTGTTCAGCACATCGTCTGATCGGACCAACGAGGAGTTGGCTTCACGTGTGGAGCACCAGTCACTCATGTTGGTAATGACTAGGTCTAGGATATTGTTGCCCCTGGTGGGTGTGTGGATATGTTGAGTCAGGGCATTGGTGTTTATGAATTCCAGAAACCATTTAGCTAATGTGTTGGTACACAAGTAGTTTTCTCAGTTAATGGTGGGGTAGATTCAGTGAGACTTATGTGATGAGTGTGGTGTTGTGCGACTGTGTACCTTCTCCACCTGGCAGTCAGGTTCAGGCTTGGTTGGAGAGACCTTTACCTCCAGTTTGGCTAGATGAGTGCATCTCCCACAGGTTGTAGTGTTGGGTGGTAGGCAGAGAGGCTTGTCTGTGTACATGAGGCAATGTGTACATTGCCTCAAGATGTCCAGATTCATCAGATCGACAGGTGAGAACACTGGCAGGTGACTCTTGGACATGCCTGAATATAGAACTACATTCACCTAGATAAGTAAGGAAAGTGAGTACAAGAGCTACATTACTCTACGCAAGTGAGAAAAGTATGTACAAAACCTGCTCACGCTTACCTGTAGGTGATGGGGAAGACTGAGTGCTATAGTAATTATTAGCTTACTTAGTGTTTACAAGTCCTGAACAAGTGCTGAGCATGAATAAGCAATCCAGATAGGGTCTTGGATAATATAAACACATGGCCCCCTCCCCCCAACAGGTACACAAGCATATATCCATGTATACCACAGGGCCCCTGTACTCACAACTATGCAGGTACAAGCTGCACTCAGTCTGCATGGGACCAGCCCACATCATAGGTTGTATCATACACATATGGCAAAACAAGATGCTCTCCACGTACACATCATGTAAAACATAGCTCCATGTCAGGTTGTGTACACACTGAATGGTGCACACCAACAGGTATCACAACCCACAAAGGGGGAGACACCACTGATAATAGGAAGTACTTTACTACTACCCTGCTGAGTCTGGTCTGGAAGGCCATGAACCTTGATCACTTAAGTGATGTCAGCAGTACAGATGTAGATGACAGTATGGTTGATGTCACACTGCATATCATAACCTTGCCAGGTCCTAGGACATCATCACGCATGCTGTGTACCACCTACACTCGGTATACTAGATGTACATTCCTATGTCACAGGAGTGTTTTGCAACAGGACTGCTGGCAGAACCAACATTACAGAAGGTGTCTGAATAATATGTGATCATCACACCAGTGGCAGCTACAGTATGTCAGAGTTAATGAATTTTATTCCCCCTCATTGTAGTTCATACCTCACAGACAAACAGAAGGCATCTGCCTATTGAAGTATGCTAGTGACTATGACCTAGGAGAAATAGCTGTCTCGCATTGTCACCCCTATGTTAATAACCCTGTACCCATGAACTACCACCTAGGCAGCAATCAGCATAATGGACACTTGTGTGTGAGGGATGCAGCTGGGCAGTTGTCTTTCCTGTGATGGCTACGTCACCACACCTGTCAGTAGTCATGTGTGGCAACCCTAATAATGATAGGGTGCCATTCATGAATAGAGAGATCATTGTCCAGCCATACAGAACACTCAAGTGACCCATATCAGATCACATATTTCCTTTAAGGGTATTGGCCATGTGCAGATGGCCTACACCAGCCTTCCCATTCCCCATCTCCACTATGTAGCATGATGCATACCCTGAATTAATCCATGTCCAGCCCAGTGATGTTGGACATGCTACACGTACTCATCCTGATCTCGAACACATACTTCATGGACATCCACCTACCACATGCTGGACAGATCCTTGTCCCAAACACTTGACATACTCCTGCCATACTATGCATTCCTGTCCGTCAAAGTTGCACATCGCTCCCCTCTCAGACATGGTGTCATGACTGCATGGTAACACATGGTATATGTATCATTAACCCTGTGGATCAGTAATGTGGCACTACTACACCTGGCCCCACAGACCTGCCTGTTGGCTACTGCCAGGTAACCTTTCATCCTAGATTCATACATGGCCCATGGCATATAGCCCACTAGTTGACTTTGACTGTACATGCTATAGTTGATATCCATCCCTGCAAATAACATCTGGCTAGCCAGTGTCCCATGTGTATCACATGTGCAATACAGGTGATACATGGCAGGATGTTGAATCGCTGTACAGTGCCATGTATATGTATATGGCAGAACACATACATTCAAAACCTTATGTGAGTATGTCTGCAGGGTCACAGGTCATATATGTTAAGGCAGTGTAAGTCCTTATATGTGACATATACACTGCATCAAGGTCGACTGCATTAATGTGGACACATCCAGCCATGTGCTGATAGGTAGGAACACCAGTACAGGCAAACAGACATGCACACATTAAGACAGCAACCACATGGAGTATGAGCAATGTAATCAGGTGACACACACACATATATGGTGATAATATCCACTCAACATTGAGAGTCACATGTGTGTGACACAGACATGTCAGTGTCATGTAGGTTTGCAAATACAACTATTTAAACTGAATTAATGTGGTACACATGTATGTTCAGCTGTAGCTTTGTATGTCTCCATGAGTTACTGTGACCTGTCTCCATCATTATGTCTTCCAGGTATGCCACGTGCAAGGCTTCCCCATTTTACATGCTTGGAGGATGAGGCCCTCATCCCATACCTACTCAACAATCACAATATCCTGTTCAGCCATGTGCCACAGGATGCACAGCAGCAGGATGCCCTGTGGATGGAACTTCGTAGAAGGGTTAATGATATGGGTGACCACAACTGCACATACCAGCAGGTGCACAGACACTGTACAGACCTCATTAGATGGGCAAAACAGCATGCGAATGCAATTGCCAGGGAGCAAGATGCAACAGGTGGTGGACCACCAACCCAGCTCCCACTTACACGTACCGAGGAGCTACTGGCCAACCTGGGGACACCTGCAGAACCACATCCACAAGCCTTAGCCGATATTGTGGAGGTGGATGTCTCTCAACCACTGAGACTGGAGTTGCCTGGTAAGTCAGTTAATCTTCTTTCAGCTGTTCCCATTAGGGGTCACCACAGCGGATCACCTGTTTCCATTTCTTCCTGTCCTCTGCATCTTGCACTGTCACACCAACCACCTGCATGTCCTCTCTCACCACATCCATAAACCTTATCTTAGGCCTTCTTCTTTTCCTGTTACCTGGTAGCTTCATCCTTAGCATCTTTTTCCCAATATACTCAGCATCCCTCCTCAGCACATGTCAAAACCAATGTAATCTTGCCTCTCTGGCTTTGTCTCCAAACCTTCCAACCTGAGCTGACCCTCTAATATACTTATTCCTAATCCTGTCCAGCCTCGTCACACCCAGTGCAAATCTTAACATATTTAACTCTGCCACATCCAGCTCAAACTCCTGCCTTTTTGTCAATGCCACTGTCTACAACCCATATAACATAGCTGGTCTCACTACCCTCTTGTAGACCTTCCCTTTCACTCTTACTGGTACTTGTCTGCCACAAATCACTCCTGACACTCTTCTCCACCCACTCCATCCTGCCTGTACTCTCTTCTTCACCTCTCTTACACACTCACGTTACTCTGAACTTTTGACCCCAAGTATTTAAACTCATCCACCTTTGCCACCTCTACTCCTTGCATCCTCACCATTCTTCTATCCTCCCTCTCATTCACACACATATATTCTGTCTTAGTCCTGCTGACCTTCATTCCTCTTCTCTCTAGAGCATATCTCCATCTCTCCAGGGTCTCATCCACCTGTTCCCTACTCTCACTACAGATCACAATGTCATCTGCAAACATCATAGTCCACGGGGACTCCTGTCTGATCTTGTCTGTCAACCTGTCCATCACCATTGCAAATAAGAAAGGGCTCAGAGATGATCCTTGATGTAACCCCACCTCCACTTTAAACGCATCCATCACTCCCACCGCAGACCTCACTGCTGTCACACTACCCTCGTACATATCCTGTACCACTCTTACATACTTTTCTGACATTCCTGACTTCCTCATACAATACCACAACTCCTCTCTAGGCACCCTCTCATATGCTTTCTCTAAGTCTACAAAAACACAATGCAACTCCTTCTGACATTCTCTGTACTTCTCCATCAACACTCTCAGAGCAAACATCGCATCTGTAGTGCTCTTTCCTGACATGAAACCATACTGCTGATCACTAATCTTCACGTCCCTTCTTAACCTAGCTTCCACTACTCTTTCCCATAACTTCATGCTGTGACTGATCAATTTAATCCCTCTGTAGTTACTACAGCTCTGCACATCACCCTTATTCTTAAAAAATCGGTGCCAAAACACTTTTTCTCCATTCCTCAGGCATCCTCTCACTTTCCAAGATTTCAACCTGGTTAAAACCTCCACTGCCATTTCACCTAAACACCTCCATGCTTCCACAGGTATGTCATCTGGACCAACAACCTTTCCATTCTTTATTCTCTTCATAGCTATCCTTACTTCCTCCTTGCTAATCCATTGTACTTCATGATTCACTATCCCTACATCATCCAGCCTTATCGCCCTCTCATTCTCTTCATTCATCAAATCCTCAAAGTACTCTTTCCATCTCCTCAACACACCCTCCTTGCTTGTGAGTATGTTTCCCTCATTATCCCTTTATCACCTTTACCTGCTGCACATCTTTCCTAGCTTGGTCCCTCTGTCTAGCCAATCTGTACAGGTCCATTTCTCCCTCCTTAATGTCCAACCTTTCATACAACTCTTCATATGCCTTATCCTTAGCCTTTGCCACCTCTCTCTTTGCCATGCACCTCATCTCCCTATACTCCTGTCTACTTTCTTCATCTCTCTGACAATCCCACTTCTTCTTTGCCATCCTCTTTGTCTGTATACTCTCCTGTACTTCCTCATTCCAGCACCATGTCTCCTTGTTGTCCTTCCTCTGTCCAGATGTGATACCAAGCACCTTTCTAGCCATCTCTCTTACTAGCTCTGCTGTAGTTACTCAGCTATTTGGTAACTCTTCACTGCCACCCAGTGCCTGTCTTAACTCATCCCTGAACTCCACCTCACAATTACCCTATTTCAATTTCCACCATTTGATCCTTGATGCTGCCCTCACACTCCTCCTCCTCTTCTTGATCACCAACGTCATCCTACAAACCACCATCCTATGCTGCCTAACTACACTTTCTCCGGTCACCACTTTACAGTCTCCAATCTCCTTCAAACTGGCCCTCTAGATAAGATATAATCCACCTGTGTGCATCTTCCTCCACTCTTGTATGTCACCCTATGTTCCTCCCTCTTGTTAAAATATGTATTCACCAATGGCATGTCCTTCCTTTTTGCAAAATCCACTACCATCTGACCTTCTGCATGCCTTTGTTTAACACCATATCTACCCATCACTTCCTCATCCCCTCTGTTCCCTTCACCAACATGCCCATTGAAATCTGCTCCAATCACCACTCTCTCACCCTTGGGTACAGTCATCACCACTTCATCCAATTCACTCCAAAATTTTTCTTTCTCATCCATTGCACACCCAACTTGTGGAGCATATGCACAAACAGCATTCATCATTACAACGTCAATTTCCAGCTTCATAAACATCACTCTATCCGACACTCTTTTCACCTCCAAAACACTCTTAGCATACTGTTCCTTCAGAATAACTCCTACACCATTTCTCCTCCCATCTACACCATGATAAAACAATTTGAACCCACCTTCGATACACCTAGCCTTACTTCCCTTCCATCTGGTCTCTTGCACACACAATATACCAACCTTCCTTCTGTCCATCATATCAGTTATCTCTCTCCTTATACCAGTCATACTGCCAACATTCAAAGTTCTGACCCTCACTACCACAATCCTAGCCTTTCTCCTCTCTTCCTGCCTTCGGCCATGCCTTCCGCCTCTTCTCCTCCTTCGGCCAACAGTAGCCCAATTTCCACCAGCACCCTTGCCTGGTAAGTCAGTACTGCACCTATAACAACTATATTCCATATAGTTACATGTGTCAATGTACAATATGTAATGTAACATCATATGCAAAACATGTATACACACATGCCGCATACTATAGTATGCTACTCTGTGTATACACACGTGCATACACCATAGTATAGTCTAATGTACTGGTGTATGTGTTATGCACTTTTCTCCCTATAGCCTTTATATAGGGGTGGATTATGCTCATACTGCAGTGTTACTCCTATTTAGGTACCTCTGGCATTCCGCTGCGACAGCAGCCTGTTGCAGGTGAGAGTGTTATTATTTATCAGGAACCGTAATGCACAAATCTATCTGACATGTGGCCATTCACAACATGTACACATAATGTATGGTCCTGTCACAATATGCAGGTCGGACCTGCAATGCATCACAATGACTACCCATGTGCAACACTTGCAAACTATGTGAATCATCTAACTGACATGAATCCTCACAAACTTTATTGCCAGATGTGTTGACAGCTGTGCATACAATGGTGGAGGTGCTGTTCACTTTAGGGATGTACAACAGATCTGATCTATACATGTGGTGAATACAAACAGTACTACACAGTGGGCTGGAGTATGGCCAGCACACAGTTTTCACAGGTGTGGATCATAGCCCTGCTATGAAAGTCACACAATGTGATGTGCTATCTTGACATGTCCATGACATCTATTGGCCTGGCTGCTACACTGCCCACCTAAATTGAAAACATATCCCACAACCCACCCTTTATCTGCATAACCCTGTTGTCAGTGGAGCATACATGTCATATGGGACAACACAGACATGTGAAATAGATGCCCATCACAATAATTTGGACAACACATGTACACACATGGCCATGGAGGATGGCCAGAGACATGGAACAACACACACAGTAGATGTGTTGTGCTTGTGTGTACACCCTGTCGTACAATGGCTACACATGGTTCAACCATGGCCTTTGTGTAATGGTCATAATGTAAATGTGGAACACTAGACATCCTACAGGCCTGTGCACATCTTGTGTAGGCATAACATCAATCCACCACATAAGATGTGTTGAACATCTTGAGGGTGTTGCAACATGACAGCAGTCACCTGTACAGTATCCACATCAGGCCACAGATACATTAAATTCCCGTTGCTGGTGTTGGACATCAATGCCATACTAGTGCCTTGTGTGTGTGTGTGTGTGTGTGTGTGTGTGTGTGTGTGTGTGTGTGTGTGTGTGTGTGTGTGTGTTATACAGATGTCATGTGGGACATGGTGTACCGACGTGTTTGCCATGTCTGGCCATAGTTGCCAGGCTGCAGTAATATGGTTGCAGATGTGCAGGGGTGTCATCCGTATACCCATCAGTGACCTATGTCACAACTTCCACATCATGGTTTAGAGTTTATACACCTCAGTGATGTGGGTCACATTCCACAGTATATATGTATTATGTCTGAACACAGTCATGGCTATAAACCCTGTCTGTAACTCACACTGTATAGCACTAGAGATGCCTCATGATTCCCTGCAATGGCCATGCACATCAGCTAAATTTGCAGTATATCTGTAGGGCAGACAGACAACATTGAATTGGTACGCCATTGCCCCACTGTATATTTGACAGGACACCATTGTGTTAAACATGTATGCATGTCATTGCACACGTCAGCAGATCACATGTCATACTACATGTAATTATCAAGGTCATATGCCACACATCAGGCAGGTGTACTGTTAACCTGTGCTGGTCCACATGGTGTAACACAGGGATGTATGCTATCCACTATTATGATTGTGTAATCTGCATGCTATCTGCTATGACACAAGCATGCTGTTGTCTGCAACCTAGGGATGTATGATAACTACCACTATTATTGTCTGCGCTGCATGCCATCTGCTGTATCACATGCATGTTGCATGCCTTCTGTCATATCACATGCATGTGTGTGTGTCTATTGTATAGATTGTAATGTACAGTTATTGCTGCCCTCACAGGTGATGTAGGTGCATTGCTCTCCTGCAGTACATCAGATGTTAGTGTTCCCACAGACTCTAGCAGTGATGATGAATGTATGATTGGGACACAGGCAGAGTTGTCAGGGGCTGAAACTATGCCATTGTTTGCCATTCCATCTATATCCACCTCATCCGCACACACAGATCCCATACCTGCACATACCCAATCACCAGTGGCCATAGAGGAAGGACAGTTGGCACATGGTAGCTTGGAACAGGAAAGTGTGGAGGCTATGGAAGGTGTGCCTGCACACCAAGGTGTCAGCCAAACTGCTGGTGGTGCCCCACACAGGCACGTGGCCAGTGCTGCTCATAGGTGGACCTCTGGTCAACATGCGCATGCATGATAGAGCACAGCAGCTGGTGTCACCAGACACATGTTTCAGGCTGTAATGGAGGCACAGGCACATGCTGAATGGTGAAACAGAGAAGATCAGAGTCTACAAAGGGCTGCTGTCCATTCTTTAAACAACAGCATCCAGGCAATCATAAATGCTTAGCAGCAGATTGCTGACGCTTTGGATAGATGGTTGGGTAACATGGTTGGAGTCCTTGACCATGGCATGACAATCCACGAGTGTGAGCTGTCTGTGTTGGAACATCTGGTAGGAGTGAGGCATCTGGCACGTGGACGTAGGCCTGCTACATCACCTGTGTCAGGTCTACTTGTACGAGCATAGTGGTGGTAGCAGCAGCAGTGCATCTGGTGCTGTCCTGTTCACATCACAACACAGCAGGCCACATGCACATGGCCTGGGACAGTCCCAACAGGGACACAGTTCCAGTGGACAAGTGACATCAGACAGTACCCAATCTGCACCTCTGCCTGGTAGTGCCCGTGCAACCCCTGTCAGGCACAGGTCACATGTGAACTGTAAAACCTCACCTGTACAGTCTGCAGCTGTCAATAATACCCCTGTGTAGGCCAGACACATGGGAGAACTGTGTGCATACATACACGCACACACTGGACACATATGTAGGGCACCGAAACACACACATGCATAACATCCACACACGCCCAGTTAGATCAAAGGTCCAAACCACACACACAATGTCATCCAGTGGTGCAGCCTAGGCCTCTGGCAAACATTAACACCCTGTGCGTATGATGATGTCTGTGCCGCATCCCTGACATCCACACCATCAGTGCAGGGACATGCTTATATGGTCTGATGCACAGGGTGAACAGACTAGGATGATATGTGTAGTTTACAAATGTTGAGAACTGTTGACAGACAGCAGACATACCATGTAGTACAGGTGTACAATACTGTTAACAGTATGTGTCTTGTGTAACAACAGTAAATGCATGTTGGTCATGATGTTCTGCTGTCCTTCTTCAGGTCTAATTGCACATACTGGTGGATGTCAGTGTTTGCAGTTAAGTGTCCCATATGTCAATGTGGACTACTCACAGGTATGTATGAATATACCAGCATGCACCGTGTAGCTGCCACATACCAGTGAGAATGTCCCACGTTACAAACATGTCTACCATTCCAAGAGCAGGATAGTTGTGTATTAAGCTACTGTGGCCACAGACATGACATCCATAAAGGGTGACATCACAGGTACAGTTACATGGAGTGGTGAGGTAAGAGAGTGGTCTAGCTGATTACAAGGGTAGAGGCCAGTGGGAAGTGTGATGCCTCAATGGGAATCAGTAATACACATTCCCATGACAGGATGCCAACACACAACTGCACCCACACACTCAGGTATTGACACACATGTATTCAGTGACACTGTAACACACACACACACACACACACACACACACACACACACACGGCTTCGACATAGTAACACACACTCGCACACAGTTGCTACTGGTGGGATGAAGACCCCTGCCTATGTGCAAATCATCATTACAGTACTGTGCACCTACATGATGCGCCACAGAGAATACACATGTAGTCAGTACGGCCTACGATCGGGGACATCAACACAGATAGTAGAATGCATCACTTGGATGGTGGGAGGGGTCTTATCAGTTCAGTATGGTAACATACATACTCACCCCAGGGACCAATCAGCCCTACATACACACACTGTGGCATTCAGTAATTAATACACCTATGTCATGCACATACAGATACTTCACATGTATGAGATACACGTCCCTGCCTATGTCCTGCTTTCTACATTGCAGTCTGTACAGATGTGTACACTAGCGTACAGGAGAGTGAGTAACAATTGAGATGTATTCCCCACAATACTTGACATATATGGACACACACGCAACCACACATGCCAGTACTGTGAATCTCAGACTTGCCTAGCTCATGTTATGTATGTCAGACATACAGCAGTATTGCACACGTTACAAACTGTACTGATGCTTCCTGTGCCAACAGTGCTAATATATGCACTAGGGACATCATATCTATTAACAGGTGTCAAGTGATTTACCTTCGCTATCACCCTGACCACTGTCTAAGTTGTGTGTTATGTCCTTCAATTAACAAAACCATTGCTTACCGGTTACACAGGGTATTGTAGGACCACTTGTGACACACCTGTGAGCTGTCCACAGCAAACATCCATCTGCAAAGATGCCCCACCACTTAGTTATTTCAACACATCTGTCCATACCTGTGGTACATCTTTCTGTACATTCAGCATATCACCATATACAGTTGGCAATGTTGAGGCTGCATTGCAGCTGCATGATGTACTAGGATACATGCCACCTGCATACATCAGCAACTGCACACACATGTTATCTGAATGTATAACACCATGTGTACAGCTGTGTAGGTCCTACAATCCTGACATTTGGTCATGTTTGTAGTCATTGCAATTGGTGGATATGTGTAATGACATACATGACACATGGACTGTTGTATGATATGATGGGTGACCAGTACAGAGGGGATGTTACCTCTGTCAACACTGATATCACAACTTATGTACTGTTAGCATTCAACAGCCATGGAACTACATTCCATGTGCATGTGTGTAATGGCTGTAGCCACATGTTTGCACAAAGGACTGCAACAGCTATGCTATTTACAGGTATGTTGTGTGTGTGGCATGTACATACCCAGAACAGGTACATGTATGTCATATCCATACATGAGGGTGTGTGTACTGGTGTACAGCAACAGACATCTGCTAATGGTAGAAAGTACAGAGGGCCCCTGGTATGTGTACAGCTGACCTGGTCACAGACAGTGGTATCATTGCATTGCATAACACATGATGCAACTGTGTCAGTACATGTGTACTGTCTACAGTTGATGTAGAGCTTAGACAGTGCACAGGTCAAGGGTCACATGGTGGTGTACTTGTCTATGTCATACAACATGTATGGTTGCATGTTGGTGGTCCGAGGGCATAGTGGTGTCTGCTGTTTACATCCTAGAATGCAGCATGTGACACTGGGTCCTGCATATGGCTCATCTGTGATGCCTTTCATGGGGGGACCAGTCAGTACATGTGAGTGGCCTTTATGTATGTAGGTACACCACCTGGAGTGGTCCGTACCTGTGTTATGGCCCACATGTCTGGTTCTGAGGTATATGGTGGTAGCGCTAGGTTCTTACGTATATAGTGGTAGTGCTATTGTGCACTACAGAGACATCAGCCAGGTGCTCCTCACTGCACAGATGTCAGTACTCCCCATTGTTGGATCTACAGTGACCAGCTGTGAATATGGACACTACACATGTAGCACTGGTTAGCATAAGAAAACAATGCAGTTGTCCTGTAGTTGTATGGGAGTTAACCTGTGTTTAGGATATTTGCCTTGGAAAGGCACTGTGTGGGCGGATGCTACTTGGGTAACATCCACACTCCCTTGTATCATGGATGCATGTGATATGTGACAAAGGCCTGCCTACTGTTGGCCATGTCATCCCAGAATGACAGATGATGTTGTGTAAAAGGCTGGTGTCAAATATATGTAAAGCAGTGTTCCCACTAACAATGACAACTACTAACACCAGAGCCCATTACAATGTGTTCTTTATGTCTACCCATAATAGCATGGCCACTGTGGCTCTCCATGTTTAGCATCAGAGTGCATCTCAGTCAGCCCTATGCTACTAGGAGTATGAGCATGCCCAGTATATCCTTGTGTAGATGGACACATAGTGCATTCTGAACAGTCCTGTGCTACTAAGTGTGTGAGCATGCCCAGTGACACCTTGTGTCGGTTATGTGCCTCTGTGTATGGGCATGGCCATTGTAACCCTGTATAGTGGTAGTAGTCATCTATTCCACAGATGGGCATACTCCAAGTCAGGATGGATTCCTACTTTAAACACACAGGTTCACAGGTATGTACATCTTAACTGCCAGCATCCCTGTTGATGTCCGCCTTCCCATACGGTCATAATGACAACCTTGACATGTGTAGTCTGTGTGGCATGATTTGTAAGTATGTAGTATTGTAATAGTAATCTGTAAATAGGCAGGTGTTCCGTACCTACCACTGGCGTGTGTGTGTGTGTGTGTGTGTGTGTGTGTGTGTGTGTGTGTGTGTGTGTGTGTGTGTGTGTGTGTGTGTGTGTGTGTATGTCTGTCTGTCCCTGTTTGCCGGTGGAGTCTAAATTGCTTTTAGACTGCCCACACTCCATACATTTCTTATACCCATCGTTAGCAAGGCCGATGATGTCACCCATCTACAAATACACCTCCGGGGGGGGGGCTGTGTCCCAGTAATCTTGGTAGTGTGTTCTGTAACTGTGTAATGCTGTAGTATAATAAAGTAGTTAGGTCAGTGTTCTAGTCCCACAGTTGCCATGTGTGTGTGTGTGTGTGTGTGTGTGTGTGTCCATTTGCCTGAGGACTGAGTAATACCTTTATACTGCTCACACTCCATACATTTCTTATACCCACCGTTAGCAAGGCTGATGATGTCACCCATCTACAAATACACCTCTGGTAATAATATGTCCCAGTAATCTCAGTAGCGCATTCTGCAACTGCGTAATGCTGTAGTGTAATAAAGTAGTTAGGTCGGTGTTCTAGTCCCACACTTGCCGTGTGTGTCCCCGTTTGCCTGAGGACTGAGTAATACCTTTATACTGCTCACACTCCATACATTTCTTATACCCACCGTTAGCAAAGTCGATGATGTCACCCATCTACAAATACACCTCTGGGAGTGCTGTGTCCCAGTAATCTCAGTAGCGTGTTCTGTAACTGCATAATGCTGTAGTGTAATAAAGTAGTTAGGTTGGTGTTCTAGCCCCACACTTGCCATGTGTGTGTGTGTGTGTGTGTGTGTGTGTGTGTGTGTGTGTGTGTGCATGTCCCCATTTGCCTGAGGACTGAGTAATGCTTTTATATCGCTCATGCTCCATACATTTCTTATACCCACCGTTATCAAAGCCGATGATGTCACCCATCTACAAATACACCTCTGGGAGTGCTGTGTCCCAGTAAGCTCTGTAGCATGTTCTATAACTGTGTAATGCTGTAGTGTAATAAAGTAGTTAGGTCGGTGTTCTAGTCCCACACTTGCCATGTGTGTGTGTGTCCCCATTTGCCTGAAGACTGAGTAATGCTTTTATACTGCTCACGCTCCATACATTTCTTATACCCACCATTATCAAGGCCGATGATGTCCCCCATCTACAAATACACCTCTGGGAGTGCTGTGTCCCAGTAATCTCAGTAGCATGTTCTGTAACTATGCAATGCTGTAGTGTAATAAAGTAGTCAGGTCGGTGTTCTAATCCCAGACATACCAACTGTGTGTGTGCGTGTGTGTGCGTGTGTGTGTGTGTGTGTGTGTGTGTGTGTCTGCCTGAATGAGACAAGGTACAGTGCTTTGTAGTATTCGCTGTAGCCCGTGCCCTAAACACATGTTGCTGCAGTGTGATACAGTGGGGGTTTGTATACAGGACATGGCAAGTGTGTGTTTGTCTGTCAGAGCCTTTGTAGAGGTGGCTGTGATTGTCTTACCATTGGACATGTTTGGGAGCAGGTTTTGTAGTTTTCCTATATAGTATCCGTCTTATGACACATTGGCCACCTCACGAGGAGTACAGCTGTCAGTCACGTCACTGTGTTTGCAAGCCATACCCATACATCTGGCAAAAGGGCTGGTGAACTAAGTATGCAGCCCTACTAGTACCCGGTATATGTCCCGCACCCATGTGCCATGCACATACAACCTTGCCTAGGATATCCCACAATGTTGCTAGTAACATGCACATTAAGGACAGATAGTAGGCATGCTGTGACCGCAGTGGCCTGCAGAAGACATGGCACCCTGTACAGCAGTACAATAGGCACATATATGCAGACATTGTGCCTTCACTATGTTCCACACTGAATGGCTGCAACATATGTGGTGCCATCATATGTGATCCACTAAGGCCAGACAATGCTGTACACATGTGCCCTGTATGGACCCATGACACTGACACCACAGAATACCTGTCCATTCTATCCATGCAGGTGCAGGGCCAACCTGCTCACTATAAGCATGTTTCGCCACACCAGGCCAGTATTGGCATATCAGGGTATAACAGGCTGTGTACACTACATGTGTCTGCCAAACCAGGTACACCTGTACATGTCACTGTACAGTATTGTGGGACATGCACATCTCAGGCAGTGTCCATGTGAAGGACTATCAAACACAGACATGGCATGCATTGCAAAGCTATGGCCCTACACATTGGTAACCAGGATGTCAGGCCAGATAATGCAGTACCAATCTGTGTGGGACATTGCAGACACTACACCCCTGCACTACACACCATTGTCAGGTGACACAATGGCAAGGATTACCCCTCACCCAGCCTTGTACAGCCATCTTGCATAGCCAAACACTACACACCCATGGAGCAATGCATACCTGCATGACAGTATTGGCACCCTGTGTCTGCATGTAGGTTGTGATGCTCCCAACCACAGTCACTCCCAGTATAAACCTCGTTGGCATACCAACAGTTGTCAAGCACTTTCACATGTCCTAGCCCATAGAACCTCCAGATATCCCATGTGGTGCATGTGGTCCTGTGCATTACTGTGGTGTGGCAAACTAAGTAGTTACATTGTGTATTTGCCACCTTGGCAAAGGTGTCAATGCATGTCCATTAGAGTGTGGTTGTGGTGACAATGGCATCCATTCACGTGGACTGACATATGTGCCACACCTAATGTATGTCTACTATATCTGTTGCAGATGGCACTCACCTCCACACATGTTCTTACAGCACTACAACATGCCGCCTCTGTGGCACATGTAGTAATGTCATGCACATGTAATAGTAATGAGTAGCCAGGGGTTTTCCCCTGCACTATTCAGCGTGTGGCAGATGATGCTTATGGTTAAGTCTCCAAGCCCTTCCCTGGTGTACATTGCCTGTCCCGCACACACACTCTCTGGTGGATGTGAAGGTGTACACCTGCACAACAGCAGCATGAGTATTGTAACAGATGGAAATGGTCAGGTGATGGCATATGCACATATTGCAGGCCTCCTCTAGCTGATTGTATGTGGTACAGCTATGATGGTGTTCCCATAGCCATCTGCATGATAAACACAGTAGACTAGCTAGTGAAACATGTTATTATCTGGCCATGACAGTCACTGTGAGTGGTACCTGGATGTGGTGTTCTGACACAGCATCGCAGATGATATCTGGATGTACCTCAATCATTTTCCACAGTGGGAAATAGTCTAATGACAGGAGGGTGTTCTGCCACACAACTACAGCATGTAAGTGTAGCTATGCTGCATTGAGACTACTGCCTGTTTAACATGTGTGTGGTAATGGCTATTCTGCATGTTAAAATACAGACATGACAGTACTCTGTTCATGAGGGAACCCCATCTGTAGGGCCATCTGTGAACAGGTCAGTGTGTGCAACCATTTGTTTCCTGTGTTACACACTGAACACACTTCTGTGCACAGCTGAAGCATGGTGTGGGGATTGCAGACAGTACATGATGATAGGGATGTGTTACTGCCATCGCATCCCTGACTGGACATGTGTCACATGAGACAGTGGTATGACTGTCACTGTGTGGGATTCCCAGTGATATGCCAATGATGGGCAGATGTTCATAGCTGCGGTCACACGTCTACTACACATTGTACAGTTGCCATGCGGTATATATGCATGCGTTGTGCTCCCTCTGCAAATGTATACCATCTGTTGTGTTGGGTTGCTGATGATATCTATGCATACTGTCGTAGGTAATCCTGTATGCTGTTGTCTATCACTAAGCCATATGTGGGTTTAAAATGCAATCAGCTGGCCATGGCACCAAGCACTAGCACATCTGGGGCCCAGCCATTAACATCACCCTCTGTTGGCTCTGCACCACCTTTTGGTGGTACCACCACTGAGGATGGAGCATGTCCGCCTTGGGAATGGGACCAGACAGGTACATATCTGCTGCCATGCGGTCCCGGACATGTTGTGCAGGTGGCTCCCTAAGGAGTTATGAAGCCAGATGTGCCAGTTCAAGGGCAAAGTGTTATATTTACAGGGTGATGCTGCCCCTCCTGGACAGCCCCCAGCACTGCCTCCTCTGCAGCTGTGTAGGTGCAGTGGCAGTTGCCCATGGCTGGAGATCTCCATCCCACTGTTCCCATGGGCTTTTGAATGCCGAAGTCCCATCCTCATCCAGGGTGCATCCCCCCCACATGTGTCATATACCCACCATGTATGCTGTCATTTCTGTGCTCCTACCTATCCTCCACGGCCATACCTACACTCCTTCCCCAACATCTGACCCTCACCTATGGACACATAAGGCCATTTGGCACCTAGGACACCATCTGCCCTATACATAGCTGCCCATTACACACACGTGCCCACTGGATACATGAAACCCTTGTAATATGCATCATAACATACTACTATTATCCTCACCACTGTCCCTCGGGTGCATGGTCCTGGTATGCACATCACTCCTTCATGGTCCAGGTACATGTGAGAAGCATGACCCCATTGTACACAAAACACTACCAGTCCCTCTATGGTTACCCCATTTACCTTTATCATGATGATGATGTTACACACAGCACATTGTAGGAGTACTGTTCACACATGATGATTGGACAGGTACTGTAGTATTAATGTACATTACATGCACAGAGTGATGTATACGGCCAATGTACAACTATTTGCATGTATGACTGACACATGTCTGTCTGAGGGAGTCTTGTGATCACATAGAACAACACCACTACATAATATAGGCTTCGCTGGTGTTTCCCGTTTCATTCGTTTGTAATGCTTTGTTGCCACATGGTATATCCCTGATACATCTCTATATATGTATGTACCTGTATGCTGGACATAAACACTCACATGTACATCTACATGATGGGGTACATTCCTATACTGTTGAATGACTGCGCTGTATGATATCCTCTGGTTACAGCCTCTTACACTTGATTAGCCTCTACATTGCTTAACCAATGCAATACTCGCATACTGGTAGCCAAACACGCTTACACCCACTCGATCCCGCACTTGCTAATGCACAGGCATTGGTGCTTGCATCTGTCCCTCACACCCCTGGGTGTGAGCGAGGACCACAATATTACCTTGTGATGCCTATTACATCGTACTACATGACTCCAGTATTGAGATTGGCCACCCATTAGGTGACGGCATCGCGTCTGACTGTACGGAATCAGCGGCCTGTCCAATGACACAATCATATTTGTGTGTACCTCATACAATGTGCTCCCACCTTGTGATGCCTATTACATCAGAATACATGAATACAGTATCGGAAACTGCTGCCTATTAGGAGACGGCATGGCGTTTGACTGCACGGAATCAGCAGCCTGTTTGGAGAATCATTCATAGTCGTGTGTTCCTCTTAGGCATACCTTGTGATGTCTATCACATCGGACTACAGGAATACAGTCATAGCCGGCCTTAGGCATAGGCCAACTAAGTGGCCGCCTAGGGCACCGCTTTAGTGGGAGCATTTTACCAGTATTTATTTAGTGTAGGTAGACCAGGATGGGGGCACTGGGTGGTGTGGTGGGGGTGCCGTTGTGCCCTCTGCCTAGGGCAACAATTGACCTAAGGCCACTCCTGACTACAGTATCGGGAATGGCTGCCCATTAGGCGACCGCATGGCGTTCGACTGCACAGAATCAGCGGCCTGTCTGGTGAATCATTCATAATTGTGTGTTCCTCTTACAATCTGCTCCCACCTTGTAATGCCTATCACATCGGACTACATGACCACAGTATAGGGAATGGCTGCCCATTAGGTGACAGCATGGCATTCGACTGTACGGAATCAGTGGCCTGTCCAGTGAATTAATCATATTTGTGTGTTCCACATACACTCTGCTTCTGTCTGGCTGATACATGGGAACCGAGACCCTGCATTACAAACGAGTAGTTGGGTTGTCGTAGCCACATCTGTCGGACGGGTCATGTTACCGCATACCTATAATAGGTCTGCCACCTTCTCAATTGGCCAAGGTAGGACTTTAGGGTTACCACCTGTATCACTTTGTGAGGGACAGTGCAAAAATAATGAAGACATAGCACATGTCCAGATTACAGGACATTATTATATTCTACATTTCATTAATAATTGCATACAACAGTTATTTTATATATGACACTTCTATATGTTATGTAAAGTAGCATACGCAATTCAAATGCAACTAGATTAAGCTTTTATTTGTGCAAATAAGTGTAATCCTGTACTATGCATGGCTGCAGGTATGTTTATTCCTGGAATAAACCATTAGGTCATTTTGGGAGGGTGGCCTAATGGTTAAGGTGTTTGCCTTACAAACACAAAGTACGGGGTTTGAGTCTCACAAGTGACTAGGCTTAAAATGGCTCGCAAGGGCAGTTAGCTTAGTACTAACTTATGAACCTATGAACCTATGAATGTCTGACATTTCTACAGAACATGTCCCGCTCTGGCCATTTGGAAAGGTGGCAACCCTATAGGACCTGTATGTAGAGACATTAGACTTTGCAGGGCAACACACCCACAGCCAGTAGAAAGGGGTGTACTTCATTGTTTTGCCTAAATAAAAGGTAACTCTTGTAGCATTATAGTTGCTTATACTGTTACCTATAACATTCAGGTGTTTCAGAGGAACATAATTGTTTTATGCTACTACTACAGACAATATAGGTAGTGTTTGCCCTAAATCACAGGACATTTGGCTTAATTATAGTTATTATGCAGGACACAACTGCCCACAGGGGAGTGTCCCTCGCAAAGGTGGACAGGTGGTAAACCCAAACCTATTATTCTATCAACTTTCTAAGGTAGTCGGCGGAACGTGCGCTTTCTCTCAATATCAGACCTCTCATACGAATGTGGAAGAATAAAACAAATGGGGAAGAATAAACACTGAATCAGGGACACTGCATAATGACCTCAGGGACACATTTAGAAGGTTGGTGATATTAACCTGACACAGTGATGGACACAGAGCACGTATGTATTCATACACATTGTCTGAGGTGCATGCAGTTTATGACTCATGTTGTCATTATTCATTACATGTATTCTGCCACCTTTTCACCTAATATCACTAGTTCTAGGATGGTTTAGTTGGGACTGTGTTAAGATTCTGATTTATAATCATGGACGTCCCTGGTAATCTGTGTATTCCCCCAATGGTTTACGGACTGTCCAGTAGATGTGCTCTTACAGTTTGGGAGGTATGGGTGTCTGCTATACCCACATCGGATTATTATTTACACCCACGGGGCGGTCCTAATACATGTCTGCCAGCCAACACCTGCACGCCTAGCCCCATAATCGCATACCCATAGTTCTCCCGCCTGCCACTACTCTACAGCACTCATCCTTACTGTGGACGCAGGTGGATGAAGGTGGGATAAGAACACACCCCTACACACTGCCCACTCTCCCTGTGTCGGGACACATGTCGTACGTTGTGTCAATCCATGTGTTATCAGGCTTGCACAACCTACTGTTCCATGTACAGCTACATCCTGGTCATAACTATGTTACTCCCATTGGCTGAAGGCACCAAATTTTTGATGTCCTGCAAGGAACTTCGCTGTCCATGTTTAAAGTGTAGACATTGTAGATCTCTCCCACTGGTAGTTTCCTGCTGGTGGTCTGGGAAAGCAGTGTTGTATTTACCTTAATTGCGTGTCTGTATGTCTCACCGGCCTAGCTGGGGGTGGTGGTGGTAAGTAGACGTTTGTTGAGTGGACCTCCCACCAACATATGCCTGGTCTAAACATGTTACCCGTAACTGCTATAACATAACCTAGGTATATATATGTGTATATTTACTGTAACATATATATATCTATTTACATTAATATATACAGACATATCTGCATATGTATTCATGCATGTCTATTCATATCTTGCTGCTATATATATATATATATATATATATATATATATATATATATATATGTACATAAGTGTGTCAATACATTCCCCGCTCATACGCACTTACACATGCATAATGGTGTTTATATGCTTCACCAGCATACTAGTGCCTTATTCATTATAACACCGACACACTCCAGTTATCTTGTAATCGGTATGTAGCACGTTATACAGTGGACAGATGTCACTATATGTTCATGTATGGATTACCGATGGTAATTGGAATGTGATGGTGTGATTTGAACCGTCCCTCTTCTGCACAGCCTATTATTCCATGTACTGTCGATGTTTGTATGGGCACATTCCTATTATTTATGTCAACAAATGGAATGCATGTGTTACAGAATTTGTACTTCAACATATATTGTTGTGTGCATGTGAGTATGCATGTATACCTATTATGACCTAGCTGACCTCCACGGGGCGGTCCATTAGAACTGGCCTATCCAACCCTGGCACGCCTGTATCCATAATTGCATACCCATAGTTCCTCCACCCCACCCATGTTAAATTTACACACGTAACATCCATTATCCACTTGTTATCGCAGCCATGACACACCTTTACACATTTCCCTGTCCAGAGCTTTTGGGGCCCTACATACATTCTATCCCACCTCATGTATTCACAGGGTCTCCCGCCATGTATATTTGCACATACGTGCCTTTCCTGAGGTTATGGAATACGGCCATTTGCACTTTCCAGCATGGGACTACATTCCGTCTGTGTGTAAAGTAGACCTAGCATTTCAATGATGTTACTCTCACTGGTAATACTCTACCTGTGGTGTGAGTAGCAGTGCTCTGCTCACTCCTGGGCAGCTTTTTATGACATACGCTGAAAGCACTTTATAATACCAACAATGCTCTTGATTCCCTTTACATCCCTTGTGTATGCTTTACTGTTACAACGTCCATTCTTTATATATATATATATATATATATATATATATATATATATATATATATATTTCTCATGTATGTAGATATATATCTATACACACATATATATGTGTGTGTGTGTGTGTGTGTGTGAGTGTGTGTGTGTGTGTGTGTGTGTGTGTGTGTGTGTGTGTGTATGTCTGTGTGTGTGTATATATCTATATATATCTATATATATATATATATATATATATATATATATATATATATATACATATATATATTTATATATATATATATATATATGTGTGTGTGTGTGTATATATATATATATATATATATATATATATATATATATATAACATCTGTACATACAAACATACATTTCCTACGCTGGGAGCTGCTTACACCCGCGCAGACGCACTCGCCTACGCTTACTGTGCGTTACAAATGTTTACTGTCACTTATTTGTGCCTTATACATTATGACAGTACCACTTTGATTGAAAGGATCTGGTTAATAGTCCCATGCGATACACACATTCACCTTTACATGTTTAAATGTCGGCTTTACAGCAGAGCAACATTCATTCCACAAGGAAAATGATATGTGCTATTGTCGACCTTTAACCGTGAATGCCTTTTCGTTAGGCGGATGCTCTAACCACTACACTATTGGTGTTCTGCCTCATTTATATGTATACCCATGGTGCATAGCTACCCGAACACATGCCTCATTGCTTCACTTACACAGCAGGCATCCATTTACCTCTTGGGAAAAACGCACTGCTACATATGCGCCATTCCCAATTCCCTACTGCTCTGGACTTGTGCCCATGTTGACTCACTCCGAGGATATTCAGACCTTCGCAGCCTATAGTCCTGGCACATATGTGTGTTCGATTGTCAGGGTGTTCATATGGTCTTCTGGGTTTAGGCTTGTCAGACTGGGGACTGAGACTACCCCATAACTAGTTGAAAGTCAGACTTAGCAAGGGGAGATCATTCTTTCCACTTTTAGTGTCCTACCTGTGATTGGGGATGCAGAGGTGTGCTCACCCTATGGCCATCCTGATATATAACATCACTAACTATTACGGGGATTTCCTATATTGTGACCATGTTAATTCTTCATATCTACATATATTTATATATATATATATATATATATATATATATATGTGTGTGTGTGTGTGTGTGTGTGTGTGTGTGTGTGTGTGTGTGTGTGTATCGGTCTGTACATACACATGCATATCCACCTACATGCTCATTTACATTTCCCATACCGTTGAATCACCGCCGCCTACCATCATGCATACATGCTTGCATACTCGCTTACGTCTCGGGTTGCCACTTTTCATATGGCCAAAGCGGGACATTTTCAGGACACACATCAGATTTTACAGGCCAACACATACCCACGGTCAGTACAAAGGTTAGAACTTTACTTATTTGCCTAAATGAATGCTTATTCTTGTAGCAGTTTGTTTGCTTCATCTGTTTCTTGTAACTTTGAGTATTTTACATAAATAACTGTTTTATGCAACTGTTACATGAAATATGGGACATATTTCCTACAATCACAGGACATTTGCCATTGTATTATATTTGGTCTGGGCACAACTGCCCAAAACGGGACTGTCCCTCACAAGGTGGGGCAGGTGGTAACCCTACTTACGTTTGCTTTACAGCGCCTTAAGCACCCTATATCCAACTGCCACTTTGCAAATGTGTAAGGTAAATATTCCCAATAATGCACGTGGGGAGACGTGCATCACAGTCAGGTGTTTAATCCCTCGTAAGGTGGGGCAGGTGGTAACAGACATATGAACATACACCACTGTAGTTATTGTATCGGTAATTCAAATTTTGAGGTTTCCTCTTTTTTACAGACCTTTAAACTTGTAAAACATAATTTCTTTTTTTCTAATACTAACTGATTTGTTTTTTTGAAAGTACATGGTATTAGCAGCATTTTTCACCAATATCATAATTCAAACACTCAATTTTATTCCTGTTGTGTATCATCCTTGTCATCCTTTTGCATCTGTATGATGCTGTTGTAAATACAAATGCTTGTCCGAGCTGAATTTTCATATAGTAAGGTACATCTCTGCTCTTGAACACTTGTCTTGGTCCTTTGACAGTTATGACAAGAGCAATTTATCACTGAAATTTGTGCTTGTTTATCCCACAGTTATTTGCCTAAGCTAGATGAAAGTGTCTACTATTTTTATTTCCTTTCACTCTAGAACTACTGGTTGGCTAACAAAGAAACTAAGAAAGAAGTTGCAATAGCAAAGAATAGGGCACGGGAGGCACTTTACCAACTTCTGGAAAGTGACTCAGTAAGGGGCACAAAGAAATTATATCAGGTTGCAAGGCAAATACAGAAAGATAAAGAAGATAGTCAGACACACTTCATAAGGGATGCCATATAAATTAAGCAGTTATGAGGACACTATGCAGCCTCATGATACACCATTACCAATTCTAAATCATCCTGCTTCTCATTGTTCTGATTAAACTGTCCATGAGAACTTCCAGGTGTTCTGGTCCATGTGTCTTGGTGTGGCCTAGATTTTTCCATGATTTACACAGCTGTGCTGATGTTTCTTGTTCCTCACTTGTTTCTGAATACAGATTGCACTTCTGGTTATTTTCTTGGTCCTCAACCCACTTATCACCGGTAACTACCCATGCCCAATTTTGGCAACATTAGTAACATGATCAAATCACCTGGAGCCATATTTTACACCTTCAAGTGGCTAACCCTGCCACAGCGTGCAGTCTGTGATCTGTGTTCTCCTATCTTAAGGATACTGCGCACCACAGTAGATGCCCAAAGTGGTTGGTCTGTACAACTCTTCCCCCTATAACTCCATTCATTGGTGAGTTTGAGATGGAAACACTCAGCATGTTTTTTGGACATGGAGACACAGGGAGAACATGCAAATTCCAAACAGGCATTGGTCAAAGTTCAGGATCGAACCTTAACCACTAAGCCATCTGGTCTCTCTCAATCTATATATATATATATATATATATATATATATATATATATATATATATATATGTGAAGGTCTACTTTGTTTAAACCAAAGTAAGTTTAAATGAATCTGACTTACCCCAGCTGATTTCTCCAAAACGGCATTTCAATGAATGCATGGACTGCCAAATGCTTTTCCCCTGTGAAAGGTACCACTTGGCCACCATGGTGGACGGTGCCCTCTTTTCCATTTAGTGCGAACTCGGAGTTGGTATATTTAAGTAGGGTGTGTGTGGGGAGCACAGCCCCCCACTTTGGTGGGCTTACTTTTGCTCCATTTTGGTTACTTACCATGGTGGCCAAGTGGTTCCTTTGACAGGGAAAGGAATTCGGCAGTCCATGCATTTGCTGAAATGCCATTTTGTAGAAATCCGCTCGGGTAAGTCAGAGTTGTTTAAACGTGTGTATATATATATATATATATATATATATATATATATCTACATACATATTTACTTTGGAAGCTTGAACTGTCAAAACACTTCATATGGTTGAGACCATAACATCGAAGTTTGGAAAGTTCGAAACTTCAATAAAAAAATATATTTTTTTATGTTTATGTCAGAGGCAAGCCCCCCTGCACCCCTCCACAACCTCCACACCCCCTGCTAATTAAATATACCAACTCCGAGATCGCATTACAGTGAAGAGAATGGTAAATTTCCCATTCTGATCTGTATGGCGATCTCCAATTAAACTCTTCGAAGTTTCAAAACTTTGATCTTATGGTCTCTTATGGTTGTGAAACTTCAAGCTTTCAAAGTATATATATATATATATATATATATATATATATATATATATATATATATATATATACATACATATATATATATATATATATATATATATATATATATATATATAGATAGATAGATGGATAGATAGATATTTATTTTTGGGCCAGAACAATTGACCTTCTAGCCTCATCCTAGGCACACTACATACTTATTTATTCCTTTATGGGCACAGTCCCTATGGATGATTTGCTCCCTTTGATGTGCCAGGAGTGGTGCCATGATTTGTGGTGGTTTAGGATATTTGTGTTAAACCTTCAGCCACTGCTCATAGACCATAGGTGTTTCCAAAGGAGATGTTTGATGGGCATAGCATTGGACTGTCAGTCACACAAAGAGTGTAAGGCTGCAGACATTCTTCCTCCCTTAGACCAAGTGCCACGCATAAGATTCTGGTGTCTCTTCTAGAGGAATTGCTATATACTGCATGCCTCACCCAGATATGCACCTTCACCTTCCTCCTGGCAAATGTAAATAGGCACAGCCCCTTTGCTCCTTCCCCACACTGGTCAGCTCCACCACTACCAGGGCCACTAATCAAACCTTAGTTGCCTGAGTTGTAGCAGTGTGTCCTCTCTCTCTCTCTCTTTCTCTATTGCTATACCATGCAGTCAGTTTCAATATATAGAAAAATAAATTACATGGATGCATAATGCATAAAACTGATATTTGAATTATTATACCGAAAATGTATATAAGTATGCTATACAAGTCAAACAATATAAGACTTAATGATATTTCATTTTTTCTGCAATGGCATAATGAATATTCACATGTTAAGCACTACATGTTGTAAGAAAAGATCTGGTATCTGTAGGGTATTCATTCCCTTTCAAACTTATTAATACATAAGAGGTGGTATATGGAGTGATACACAGAACTGCAGTTATTAAATGCTTTATAAATGCATATATTTTTCACTTCGTCTTGGCTAAATTTACATCTTCACTGAAGTTAATAAATAAAACTGTGTACCTGAAATGAAATAAATGTTTCAATCTGTCAGTAGCAGTGGCTAATGCAATCTTACTATTGCTAGCAGCCTACAAGACAGACAATACTTCCTACCATTGTTACCATCTCATTAGGGAAGAGCGGGACCCAGATAGCTGTCCTCAATGGCCAGGACTGGTGACATTCAACCACTGCCCATACATATGGCAGAAACAGCAGCCCCACTGATAACAATGTTACCAGTAGTACTAATTGCTATCGGTTGTCTTATTTAACAAATGCTGATGACAAACAAACCATATGTGAAAAACAGATAACCACAGCTCTGGAAGATAGCACTAGGATCTCATCTCATTGGGATTTGCCAGGAGACTATTGCAATCTGAATACACACACACACACACACACACACACACACACACACACACACACACACACACACACACACACACACACACACACACACACACACACACACTCACATACATACATCCATAGTTCTGGGAAAATGTTAGTACGCCAAAAGTTAAGAAAATAAACTTAAAATATTTTAACAGTTCAGTTTATTGTTGTTTGACTGCATTTGTATTAAACATTCATTAAAACAGCATGAGTAAACACATGTGCAGTCCCAGAATGGTGTACTCCACCATGAGCTAACAATATTTTAAGTGAATTAATGTAGATTACTGTGACATACCTCTCAAGTGTACCTCATTATGAGGAATGTACCTCATTTGGGGTCTTAAAAAGTTCATGTTCCTTGAAGTTCCTTGAGTTCCACATTGAAAGACTCTGTCACACATTCAGTGTTAGGAATTTTTTTTAAGTGAAATCCATTGTAAATAGAAATTAATCATATTAATTCATTAAAAGATCTTCTTTATAAGTAAAACCAGAATATTTTAACCATCCCATGACCTTCCTAGTTGAAGTTGTTAGTAAGCCATTATTTTGCCCATTTGTTCCACATTATGAGGACTTGTTGTGTCTTTCGGCTTTTCCCGGTTAGGGGTCGCCACAGCGGAACTCCGTTCCGCTAATGATTGGTAGTTGATTTTTATGTGACGAGTTACCAGCCCTGACGCACAACCTTCAACGAAGGTACGCCCATTCACGCATGTCTCCAAGCAGAAGACGCTCTAGCTGAGAATCGAACCGGACAGCGTCTTACTGTGAGGCGACAACGCTACATATTATGAGGACTAGTGTTCCTAATTTTGGAGATGGAAGGTTGAGAGCTATGTACTGTGAACATAATAAAGTGTAAGTATTACCAGAAATTGACAATTGCAGTCTCTTCTCTACATCCCCCACTCACTCACAGGATTTCCCTTTATCATTCCCTTTATAATCCAGGATAACTATACCTGTCTGAACATAAAAATTTCCCACAAGAGCTTCAGCTCTCTTCGACATCTTCTATCTTTTATATTCTTCACCTACTCTAAGAGGTGGAAACTATTCTTTTTTTATTCTGTCACCTGATCCCTACCGTATAAAAAGTTAGAGCTTCATCCAGACCAGAGAGATTTATTTATTTATTTTACTTTATTTACTTTATTTAAATGTGTTAACTTGTGTAGAACACTGGTCTCTGTAGACTGTTTATAGATTGAGCATGGGAGCTATAAAATACACATTTGTATTGCATTAAAAACAAAAGCAATGAAGAAGCAAAATATATGTAATAAAAATGAAATATAAGAGTTAGATGACACTATACAGTGTATTCAAAAAATAATCAAATGTAAGAGTTTATGACACTATACAAAGTGCTAAGAAACCAGCAGAGACATAGCATGCATCTAATATAAATGAAATAAAACAGAAGTAATAATCATATAAAACTGAAATAGTTGTATGTACGGAGATGATTTTTAAGGAAAAGTAAATAGGTAAGGAGGTCAACAGAACTGTCACCACAAGGGAGAGAGGGGTAGCAATGGGGGGATTAGTTAAGTAAAGAGAAAAGATGTAAGTAAAACAAGGGGGAGTAATACTTTGGATATGTCTATGTTCATTGTATCTTAAGCAATAGTTAAGTGAGTCAGATAATGGTAGGTGTCTGTCAAACACTGGTGACTTTGCGTAAGTAGGATATAATATTACAGAAAAGATGGGGGGGTATTAGAGGAGTGCACCAGCTGATAAATATGTGCAATAAGCATCAATGAAGAGGAGGAGTTTGAGTTCACTTGTACATTTTGCAAGGGAAGAGTGCTTTTTAGGAGAAGGTGGAGAGATCTCCAGACTTTGTGGACCTAGGCTAGAGAAGATGTGGTGTGAGCAGTGTAGTTTTATTGTGGGTTTTTAAAGGGGGATTATGATGGGGAGGAAGGTATCTAAGACTGTAATCAGATGTGGGTGGGAATAAATGGTCAGGAATGAAAGAGAAAGGACAGAAGGTTAATAAGTTTGAAAAGAAGAGACCCTAGTAGGTGTTTTATTCTGTGTGAAACAGGGAGCCAGTGAACTTTGGTTAGGACTTCCCACTGATGCTGTGTCTTTTGTGTGAGTGCAATGAATCTGCAGATGTAGTCTGCAGAAGTGTGTAAACAGAAGAGTTGTTTTTTTCTTGAAGCACAAGGGGCAAATTGTATTTGAACTGAGCAAAGGAGCTCTCTTTTATCAAAAGACATCCTATCTTTAGGGAAGTGAAACTGGATTTTTGTTGTTCAGAAGGTATGTATGCTTATTTATGCTTTGGTTTTAAGTACATGCTGTCAGAAGTTAAGGTGCTGATTTAGCCAGATTCCTACACAGCAGAACCATTTGGTGGTTTAAAGGTGGGATAGGTTATTGAGAGATATCTGCCAGTTTTTTGGGAACCTTGGAGCGGTTGGCTTTAGTAACAAATATCATGAGATGAGTGGAGTTCCATCAAGATAGCTACTAGATTTAGGAGCTTCCACCTAATTCAAGAGGAAGACAAACAAGTTGTAGAAAAATCCCTGAAATGGCAACATAAAACAAAGGATTCAAAAGGTGCTAGGAACACCATGGGAGAGAGACTGGAGAGAATATAACTGTTGAAATGGGGAGGATACTGTTGGTAAAGGTTTTAGAAAACACAGAATTATTAAAGGAAACATTTTTATTTTTTAAATGCTTTTTATTTAATGTTATTCAAGCCTATACAAGCAGAATTTGCATCAAAACATGCAGACGATTAAACCACAACATGCCATTTCTATATGAGCATACAATGAAAAAAATAAAAAATAAGATGTAGCAGAAACCACAAAAACTATGAATATAAACAAATACAATTAAATGCTCCCACCCCACCCCACCTGAAAGTAGAGCAGACCCAAACATTTTAGTTTAATTAATTTCACCAATCTCACTGCTGCTCAGCCTTGTCCCAGTGGCTTGAATTGCACAACTTATTACACTGTGCCCACCTGAAAACTGTACACAAGATGCTATAACAACAATAAGATCATTACCATGTGTAGTTCCAAAACACATCTCATATCTCAAGACCTACATCTGATCTGTACAGTCAAAGTCAATAGTCACCATAAAATCTCAGTGTGTTTGCTGTAAATCCAGCCAAGTTATGGAAGTCTGTTTCTTTATGAATTAGAACTGAAAGCAATGCAATTATTTTTAATCAAAAATTAAAAATGCTACTCAGGTCATTGTTTAATACTGTCTGAAGATCTGCAGCCTATACTAATAGAGAACCCTCCTCCCATCTCCCACTAATATATCATTAACTCTTATCTACACCTGTCCTAATAAAGCTAAATGTCCTGCTAATGCTTGCATTAAGTACATAGTGTTTCACTAATACATAACAAAACAATATTTTAAGGAAACTGTACCATGTACCCAGCTGTCTACTTTTACATGCTGAGATAGTCATAAATGAATAAACAAGCAAATAAGTAAATAGATAGATAATAAATAAGTAAAATAGAAAACAAAGAATGTGAAAGTTGCAATTTAACAGCAGAAAAACAAAAAGGTAACATTTATGAAAGAGATCTTTAAACTGAAAGATTACTTGCATTCTCAAGAAAATGGGTCTCAGAGAGGGTAACTGTAGATTAGAGGCACTCCAGAATATCTACAGGATTGTGAGTTAAAAGACATTTTAGGAGATGTACTGTGGGTCTCTAACATCCATCTGAAACTTTGAACATGGAGCTGGACTGAATACACAGAACTAAGAGAAGGAACAAAACAGAAATCATCAAACTATGGATTATAACAAAAGCCAGGAACAAAATACTTACAGAGCTTGACAGCAGAATAATACAAATCTGCCTAAATTACTCTACAGCCTTGTTAGCCAGAAAAAAAGGATTTTGATGGAATTATGGAGGTTTTCAGAAGACTTAGAATTTCCATAAAACTAACCTATTCTGTGTGAATGAATGCACCCATTGGTAAATTGTGAGGGACATGGAATCCTTCTGACTCGTCAAAGATAGTCTCAGTGATGATAAAAACTTAGAAAACTTCCCACAGAAATTCCTTCAGTGAATATAAGAAAATAAAATAAATCATTTTTTTTTTTTGCAGAGGGGAAACCGTCCTGCACCTCTCATGTGTGGAACATTCCCACACCACTTGAACTTATATATATAAACCAACCCCAAGGTTGCACAACAATATAGGAAATAACAAACTCCACTATTGGCAAAGTTAGTTTTGGTGAACATCTTTACCACATTTTATGTTAGCCAGAGTGACACAGATGGCAGAGAAGGGCTACAAAAGGAGAGAAAAGGAATGACCAAAGGACAAATTTCCTCTAAGCAGCAATTGAGGTAAGACTCACTACCAGGAAAAGACAAGGTGCAATGTGGTCAGGAATGGACAACATACAGGATTATGTCTGGGTCTCTGATCATAACTGCATTATTATGTGTTCCAGACATAGATGACAAGAAATTCATCTCAAGACAAAGCTTGAGATGCAAATCTTGGCATCCATGTCAAGAACACATAACTAAAGGTTACAAATTGAATATGATCATAATTCTTTGTAGTACATAGAGATTTATTTGCAGAAAAAAAACATACACACAAAGAGTTTTACAGCACTGGCTGTACTTAGTGTGTAGCATGAGATGATATTAATAGCACTTAGAAAGGTGCTTAATTGTTAAGAGCCTTTCTAATCACTGTTAATGTCGGGTCTCATGCTAGAGTAGCACTTAACTAGGCTAGGGTATCTTTTATCTGATACTCAACCATAATCATGATGCTCCATGCATTACAAAGTGATCCTTCTCAGGTCACTCACAACAGTGAATTAAAGTAACAAGTGGCAGCAAAGGTAACAGAGAACAGAAAAAAAAAGACAGATTGGTCCAAATGGGCATACATACCCAGTAAGTAAGTTGGGGACCAGCACGTAAACAAGGATTGAAAGAGTAGCCATGGATTCATAATGACTTTAGCCACAAATTCATAACGATATTCCAAAGACTATTAATGAAGTTCTGAACATTTAAAATTGATTAATTACTTGTGCAGTGATTTTACAGAAAAGTGATTTAGGAGGGGAACAGTATTGTGCAGACCTAAGAGGAAGAAAATTGTCTGCAGCAATGTTAAATGTGTGTGCAGCATTAATTTATTAAAAAGCATTAAAGGGCAGCAGTATTCTAGTTGTGAAATGTTTAAAGTGCTGAATAATATTATGTGAGCCAGTGGGGAAAAATAATTAATACACTACTGAGACAAATGTCTGCCTGCATGTTTGTGTGTGTGTGTGTGTGTGTGTGTGTGTGTGTGTGTGTGTGTGTTCGTGTGTGCGTGTGTGTGTGTGTGTGTGTGTGTGTGTGTGTGTAAGGGTGAAGTTATGTGTATGTTTGCAAATGCATGGTTACACAATATCAACAAAATGGGGAATTCAGAATATAAAGAACAGCAGGGGAGGTGATAAGGATGCCCTAAAGTGTAATATGAATAATAGAAAAGCAGAGGAAAAAGGGGAGTGAAGTTAAACACAGAAGAACCCACTAGAAGAAAGGCTTGTCTGTAATACAGGGAAAGAAAAGGAGAGCTGTATTACTGTCAAGAAATGTAAGATATGGTGAAAGGAGCACAACACCTAATGAGCTCTAGGAAGAGTAGTTAGCACAGGGGTAAAAAGAACGTTGGGTCACAGAACTAGCGAGAAAAACATACAGAAAAGTAAGGGGTTTGATTCCGGTGATTCATGAGGGGTGGAAGAGAGGTGCACATGGCTCACAAGAGGAACCAGGCAACTCATTCTAAACAAGAGATAAAACTGGCAAAGCGTGGTCTACTGAACAAACAACACAAAAGAGGCAATATTTTAAAAAGCTTAGGAAACTTTCTAAACAAATATTCAGATCAGACAAAACTTAATACTTTTCCAGTCTCCAAAACAGCCACCAACAGCACCTTAAGCTTTTCTGAAATGCAACCAAATGACTTCTACACCCAGGACAAACTACAACTCCTTCACCGGCTACCAACAACTCAGGCTCTATAGCTACCAAATTCAATATACATTTCATACACTCTGTGTTCTCCCTACTTAACAACAAGTCACCACCATCCTCATTATCTCAAACAGTACTAATCACCTCCAAAATCCTTTTTTCCGTCAACCAGTATTGACCTCTTCTATTAAAAAACACCTCAAAAAACTAAGGCATTCCATACCAGCTGCTGCAGCCTGTCACCAGAATATCTCAGAATCACTGTAGATGTTATGGCATACCTTGCATCTATATTCATGAACTGACCAATTACAGAAAGCTGCATCCCTGCCATCTGAAAATAAATCCCATATCATACCTCTGTATAAAGGGGGAATATCCAACAACCTCTCTAATTACTGACCTATAGCCATTCTACATCCACTCTCTAAAATATTAGAAAAAATGCATTCTTTCCCAACTGCTTTCCCAACTTCACAATAACAATCTTCTCTCAAATACTCAACATGGCTTCCATCCTCACGACAGCACTACTTCTGTTTTGTTCAGTATTACTGAAATCATAAACACTAATAACAACACAGGCAACCTGGCATCCTTCATCTTCTTAGACATGTCAAATGCATTTGACACAGTCTCACACCAATGCCTGCTGCATGAACTCTTCTCCTTAGGACTCTCCCATTCATCCCTTAGCTGGTTCCACAGTTAACTCACCAACAGACTCCAGGCTGTACAATGGAAATAAGATCTCTCCCTTTCTGTCTGTCTCTGTTGGCATATCTCAGAGATATATTCTAGGCCCTTTACTATCCAACATATTCACTGATAATCTTCACAGAGCTACCAAAGAAGCCCCTATAGTACAAAACACAGATGATGCTGCGCTCATATGCTCTGTATCAAGACTACTTATACTCCATATGATGACCCAGGACTCCTTTTCCTCAGTTGCGGCCTAGCTAAATAACTAGCAACTACTTTTAACTTTTAACAACTTATATGTATATCCAAACCCAGCAAAAGGGCTGGACAAAACTTGTACTCCCACTCCATAGCAAAATTATGGAATAACCTACCCTCTCCATTACACTACTTGATTTTATAAAAACCTTCAAAACTGCCATAAAAAGTCACTTTCTTGACAATCAAAATTTCCTTTTGTGGCCAAATATACCACCATAGAACTAAACTTAGGACCCTGCTGAATAATCTGAATCTTTTGTTCTTAACTGACAAATTATCTATGTTCATTTACTTCTCGACATAACTAATTTGTCTTTCTTTCACTGTCTTATCTCTTACAATCAATAGTTTAAATTACTAACCTCTCTTCTATCAAAGTGCTTAAATGAACAGATTGCTAGCAATTGGTATTCTTCCTGCATACAATATTGTCATTAAAATACTGTATATGTAATACCATTAAAATACTATATATGTAATACCAACACTTTACCTGACTGTATAAAATAGTCTACTTTGCTTATTTCTAATTACTAAAAATTGTAAAAAATTTTTTCACTGTTCTATTATTGTAATAGTATGCCTTTGTAATAATCTTTGTACTGTAACTGGAACTTTTCTCCCCAGGCCTCCAATGAAAATGGGTTTCTGACCCAGTGGACTTTCTTGGTCAACAGATGTCAATAAATAAATAATACATTTTAAATGTTAAAAAAAAATAATTATGTTTTTGCACAAATGACTGTCAGCACAGTCCTTTAACATCACATCAGCAATAATACCTCAATTTAAACCGTTTTCAGTACAAAGCTTATTGGTGTCTTAATTGATGATAATTTAAAATATTATCAACACATTACTCAAGCCATCAAGAAAACTCACCAAAAGTTGGGTTTCCTCTACAGAAAGAAACCCTTTCTCACTAACTATTCTAGGAATTCTTTAGCAACATCTTATCTTCTCCTTTCACTTCTCTATGCAGCAACCACCCTAACTTTCACTCCAACTTAAAAAAATAAACTAGAGGTTTGCTACAGTAAAATACTTATGTTTGCATTCAACTTACCAAACTGTTTACACCACTGCCTAGCACTGAAGCACCTACCCTAACTCAGACTACCTAATTACCTTACCTACTCCCAACTGCTTAGTGCCCACAAAATAATACATAAACCCAACACCTCCCCTTCACTACAAAACATCATAAAGCACTACTTCCCTGCTCGGAATCTCCACTCACACAGCAAGTATCTCCTGACCCGGATCAAGTCCCATAACAGTGCAGACAACTCCCTTTACTCAACATATGTTGCTAAGCAATGGAACTCCATCCCACCCAGCATAGAACAAGACAATATTACCACACATTTCAAACACAATCTAAAACAACATCTACCTTCCTCAGGGCTATGCACACGCTCTCATCCTGACTAAACCCACCTTTCTTTCTGTTTCTTTTCCATTGTCAGTCTTTCATCAATCATCCTGACTTTTTCACATTTCTTAGTCATGTCTCTTTCTCTTTCATCCTCATTACTGCTTGTCCAACCAACCTATATCCTTAGTCCTCTCATACTAATAGCCCCCTTACCCACCTCATCATCTTACCTATCCACTGTGATCTAAACCTCTCCACTGTTAGAACTTTCTATACTGATGTTTTTCTTGATTATTTCTGCTTATACTTTTCTTCATCCTCTGTTTTCTTCTCCTGCTCTAGTGACATCCTACCTCACTAATGTTAGTATATATATATATATATATATATATATATATATATATATATATATATATATGTGTGTGTGTGTGTGTATGTATGTATAGGGGGATAATCAGAAGGTCGAAGTGAGTTTGGTTGAACCCACTTCAGTCAACATCTGGAGGCCAAACGGCGACAATGTCAAACCCAACATTGACAAAGTATGAATCTGGCCCCCATCTCGAACCATGTTAAAGCCCGTTCTGAGGTTTACTGCAAGTCGAATTTCGACAATGTCGGAATTCGACATTGTCGGTTTTGCAGAAGTGGGTCGATGATCCCATCATTCAATGGGGTCAGGTTCGACCTTCTGATGGTAAACCTATGTGTGTGTGTGTAAATATATATATATATATATATATATATATATATATATATATATATATATATATATGTGTGTGTATGTATATATACACACATGAGTCTACTTCACAAGATCGAATGGGTCTACTTCACAAGATCAAAGACCCATATAATTGACTTTCATAAGAACAAGACCACATCAGCGAAACTCTAGATAACCGAAAGCTTACAACCACAAAACCCAAAACATTGAACTCTACAAGTGAGCAAACGTCTGACCATCACTTAAAGGCACAGTTCTACAATGAAACACTGCCTACAGCAAATAACTATCACCAGTTTTGCAGGGGGGGTAATCCCCCCTGCACCCCCCCATGTGCTGTCCTCTCCTACTAATAGCCCCCTTACCCACCTCATCATCTTACCTATCCACTGTGATCTAAACCTCCCCACTATTAGAACTTTCTATACTGATGTTTTTCTTGATTATTTCTGCTTATACCTTTCCTCATCCTCTGTTTTCTTCACCTGCTCTAGTGACATCCGACCTCACTAATGTCAGTATATATATATATATATATATATATATATATATATATATATATGTGTGTGTGTGTGTGTGTGTGATATATATATATATGTGTGTGTATGTGTGTGTGTGTGTGTGTGTGTGTGTGTGTGTGTGTGTGTGTGTGTGTGTGTGTTTGTATGTATATATATATATATATATATATATATATATATATATATATCTATATATATATATATATATATATATATATATATATATATATATATATATATATATATATATATATATATTTTTTTTTTTTCTATATATACACACACACACACACACACACACACACACACACACACACACACACACACACACACACACACACACACACATGGGTCTACTTCACAAGATCGCATAACTCTAGATAACCGAAAGCTTGCAACCATGAAACCCAGAACATCGAACTTTACAAGTGAGCAGAAGTCAATCTTCACTTAAAGGCACAGTTCTACAATGAAACACTGCCTACAGCAAATAACTATCACCTTTTTTGCAGGGGGTAAGCCCCCCTGCTTCCCCCTGATCCTCACTGTGCAGCGATCTCCATTTCAAACCGGTGATTGTTATTTACTGGATCTTTGATCTTGTGAAGTAGACCCATACACACACACACACACACACACACACATATATATATATATATATATATATATATATATATATATATATAGATGATAGACCCCGGGATTCATGAACCTTGCGCCAGGCGCACGCATAGCGTAGGCGTTACAATGCCAGATATGGCCGCCGAGCGATTCAGGTACGATCCAAATCCACGTGCACTACCGGCGTGCGCCGGATTTGCGCCGCCTCCGGCGTAGGTATGTTAAACACCCCATGTGCGGTGTTGCACCATGCAAATGAAGGCATATAGTGATCCACGAAGTGGCGCAGGCGTAGCATAAGGGCACGGCAATGTAAACCAAAAAAAAAACGGTTTACATTTACCCAAACATGACATAGGAGTAATGGAATGCTGTCAACGTCAGGTATCACACAGTTGCCACATGCCAATGGCGAAAGACACAGAGAATGTCCAAAGAAAACATGCACAACACGTAAACAATGACATAAATGGTATGTCCACAGAAACACACAGCAGAACCCCAGGACATGTCCGCGGAAGGTGCGAAACAATGACATAATATGACAATGTCATAAAAGAGCAGTCTAATACACATCAGCTTCAAAGACACAATACACCATGGTATGCATGGAAAGCCACATCCACGGTGCAAGGGTTGCCAAGGAGTCGCGGCAGTGTTCGGCACGGTAAATATGAATTAGTAGTCAATGCCATGCAAATGAGGCAGATGATACTGAATCGCAAAACCCCCGCCGGCGTAAGGCTGGACCAAATGGCGCAGCGGTAATACACCGAGGAGTGGCTCAGAGGGAATATATGTCAATCGCAGAGGATTGTGCCACTGTAGGAGGAAGTACATTGGAGCCCAGCAAACATGGGCTGTACATCGCACATCACAGCATCAGGACCGGCGTGTGGGGAAATAGTTGAGCTGAGAGCACACAATGCGCGCAGAGATGCACATGCACGAGGATGACTACGTTCCCTTAACCCAGTCATGTGACGCCCGCCCCGTCAACAATAACGGATACAGGAAGGTGATGCTGATAATATGAGGAAATGTGGAAGCAGTGAAATTGGAGTAGTAATGAGCAATCAACACCAATCAACCCACGAAGGCCAATTGGCGGCAGCTGACAACTCTGCATGCAGAAACCTGCAAAACGGGATAGGGGAGGCATATGAATGTAAAGAAAGTAGGGTAGGTAGCAGAGTGCAAAGAGTGAATAACCGATACAGCAGAGCCAAGTAGACAGGCAGCATAACGGTGGCGGCAGACAAAACGCACGATATGCCGTGTCCCAGAAACCACAGATGACAGGGCTCTGCAGGATGCAAGCCAGGAAATAGTAGGCGCAATGTGCAGAAACAGTAAGGTAAGGTCGAAAGCTAATACAATGCAGGCAAGAGTAATGCAACACCAAAGGCAACAGCGATGCAGTGCCAACGGTAAAACACGGAAGATAATCCACAGATACGGCCACACAGGCACACCCTATGACATCACCGGGTGTACAGCACAACAATATAAAGTGTGAATGCACACAACACACGGCCGTGTATTCCCAAACGCCGCACTCTAGGGTGTAAACACATGGGGAACTTTTAAAATGTACATGTTGGGTGCCGCCATGGCCGTGATCCATCAGCATGTGTTAGAGACAGACGGAGATGTGGAGGAGGGTGCCGACAACTACCGTAGGCCTCAGAGGAGAAGGAGAGTGTTCAGACCAAGGGTTACCTACCAGGGGCTACAAGACCTGGAGATAGTAGAGCGTTACAGGGTGGATAGGGACACTCTACAGCAAATAGCGGAGCTGTGCCGGCCACGCCTGAGAACAAGAAACAACAGAGGGGAGCCCATCCCAGTGGACACAAAGGTATGTGTAAGCTTGCGAATAATGGCCACAGGTACCTTTCAAAGGCCAACTGGGGATATAATGGGTATCTCACAGGCATCAGCATCCAGGGTACTACACAAGTTTCTGGATGCCATGTTACCACATGCCAATGAGCATATATACTTCCCCAGATCTCAGGAGGAGTTGGCTAGCACCGTGTGGCACAATACCCGGAGGTACTGGGTGCGATAGACTGTATGCACATACAAATCAAGTCACCACCTGGGGAGCAGGGTAGACGCTACATAAACCGCAAGGGATTCCCCTCCATCAATTGCCAGGTCGTGTGCAATGCGCAGGGCATTATCATGGATGTGTGTGCTGGCAGCCCTGGAAGCTACCACGACTCCCATATCTGGCATGCCTCACAGCTGTATCAGGTATTCGCCAGTGGGGACATCACACAAGGCCACCTTGTGGGGGATGCTGGCTATGCACTGGAGCCGTGGATGATAACTCCCATCAGAAATGCACACACACACATGCAAGAACGCCATAATGAGGCACACGCACAAACCAGAATAATCATAGAGCGTGTGTTTGGGATGCTGAAATCATGGTTCTGGTGCTTGGATACATCCGGTGGAGCCCTGCAGTACTCTCCAGGCACATGTGCCCACATATTCATAGTATGTGCCATGCTACATAATATGATCCTCGGAAGCAGCTGCTGCAGGGACATAATGGTGAAGGGCCACAAAGCCCACCACAACTGCCAAGGCCAGTACAGGCACAGAGGGTTCAGGACCATGAACACACTGTGCCAGTCCCAGTAGGCAGACGGAGGCGTACCCAATATGCCTATGCCCTGGCAAAGAGGGAACGTATAGCACATACTCTGACAGCGTAGGCCCCATGGACTGACACCTCCCTACCTGCACACACAGTGAAATGGACGGCACACAAACATGGCCACCCGTAAAGTGTACCGTATGGGTGGCCCCATGTGTGACTCCAACATAGGCAACACCCAAACACTGCACACCCAACAGCTAGCGGAGCATGGAACGCCAACACCTGAACCGTACGTGGGTCCTACAGCAGACGGCGTTGCTGTATGCTGCCATGTTCACTGCAAGGTGTATACATATAGACATGTACATATGTGCAGATACAGATATGGAGATAGATATAACCACACACATAGAAATATATGTACACATATACATATAAAGTACAACAGGTAAGACAGGGAATGAGAGGGATGCAAGGTGACAGAGAAGTAACACGCGATATCTGTACATAGTAAACATAGTGAACTACAACCCGAGCATCCGGGAGGTTTAACAGAACAGGAAACCGCCAGCCATGGAAAGCTCAACATATCGAAATGCATAACCACGAGTCGGGATGAACGCCAGGCCACAGTACAGTAACAGTACATGTGCGGGTAATACTATGATGATATGAGGGTGGAGGTAGACACTTCCGCCGGTGATGCGGGCCACGCAGGTACTGTGTGCAACCATCCCTGTGACTGCCGCAGTATGTGCACGTGTGCGGTGATGGTGCTGTGTGTTCCGCTGTGCGAGTGTAATGCGTGTGCCACTGTAAAATGTGTATGTTGGTGCCATGTGACAGGCGGAGTGGAACAACATGTGTAGGCATACAGTATAGGAACCACAGGCGTATGTACACCAGTACTCCCAAAGTAGTACTGAGAGCCTCTCCCTGGCTAGGCGTGTGGCGACGTATAACGATGCAAAGTGAAAATGTCCCAGAATGTACCACAGGAATATAGCCAACGTGAAATGGAAATGACGTATGTAGAAAACCTGACCGTATGTATGACACCGATATGCTAATTGCAAAACGATACATCAGCAAAGTCACACAGCAATGGCTATGTACCGCGGAAATACGATTATGCTACCCCGGTACTGATCGTGGCCACGTATCGGCCCGTAAACACCGCTGTGTGTTCCACAAGTGTCAAACAAGCAATCGCCACCTGAAGAGGTGGCAACCACTAGCAAATAGGCCGTACAAAGTACAGGACCACAATGACTGTAAATATCCGGGACAGAATGACAATGGATAGTCGTCACGTACAAACAACCGCAGATATACCACCAATGTGACGGAGGAATACATGCAGGAAGCACACATGCAGGCGATACCAACACCACATGACAACAACACTACCTACACTCCCAGAACAACAGACAAGTAACTGCCAACTTCCCAGGCAGGGATGGAGCACACAGACAAGCATACCGTGTATGTTGAGATGCAAGGCCCACAACCCGTATCCATCACCTACAACCTCCGATATTCCCCATCGCACATATCAAAGGGATACAAGCCATAATAGCAGCACAAACATACAGGCGGTCAGTGACAGCTGCATAACCGCAACACCTCGCGTGGGAAACACTATCAACAGCGGATGCATACTTGCATCCGTTGTTTAAAGGAATACAACAGCTATGTTACACATCCGAATGCAAGACGCCATCAACATACGCCGTCAGGACAGGGACACCCACATGTCAAACAGAATACCATACCCAACACACACAATCCACGGCTAACACCAGTGCGAAATGTACCCGACGCCACACATAGTGGCTGCAGTTACACATAACATAACACAATACAGACCATCCCCACGAAGGTAGGGAAATAACCAACGCCCAGGTGAGGAATGCAACCATGCCCTAGTTACGACGCGTAATGTACGAATGGAGTAGATGCACAGGTGATATGCAGAAGTACACACTGAGGAACAGCCATTGGTGTGATGAACCCACATGTTGCAGGTAACGACGGATATAAGGATGACTCCCGGGATATTCAAACCGTATGCTCATACCGAACTACAACCTACAAACGGATATAGTGAGAAAACGCAATAGCGAGACAAGTAACGAAAACGGAAGGAAACACAGAAAGGTATGTAGAACCCACGATATGTACGGGTGTGTAACGCATGATGTGTATGACGAAGCTGCACTGTATGTGAACGGTGTTTGTAAGTAAGGATACTTGTACATAATGCAGAGAGTGGTGAAAGGTGGTTATGTAGTGCTATCCTGCTGAGCATACCAATGACTGTGGACACCGTGTGCACAGCAGTGGGACATCATGTACACAGCTGGGATAACACAAAGGCTGCCACAGGGGGGCAGAACACAGAACAATGCCACACCACACGCCGATGCTGGCAGTGGATGCCCAACAAGGACGTGCCATAGCAGGGGATAGGACATGTATGTATACTGTCACAGCACACATGTGTATGGGCATATACCGTCGATGTCATATGTAATGTGCGCACGACGTGCACATATGCCTTGCAGTAGGGGATACCATGTCAACTATGTGTAATGTAAAGCTGTCATGGTGGATATGACAGACATCATACACAGTATCACAGGCATATCATGCATAATGGAGTTATGGCCTATTGGTATGTACAATAACAGGATATGTATGGCCTGTACATATGGGACAGAGTAGTAGCATAATAGCCATCCGAAATGGAAGGAACACCAAGTAACCATGGATAAACGATCTGTAGCAGGTGCAATGTGGGCAACAATGAAGTCCGGCAGGTCCATGTGTAAACACATGTGCAGTGGACACAGTAGTGTCACCTCCCCATGGTAGTGTCCAGTGAACAGAAGAGGTGGGTGTCAACTGCATGTCTACACAGTACTGCTGCTGTGGTGGTACCATGACTACGTGTCACTCAAATAGCAAGGGAGCTATCACATGAACAGTGCCACTGTGTGTCCCTGTGGGATGTGCACAGGATCTATGTTCCTCAGCACGGTGTGTGTCGTGTCTGCGTAAGTAGCACAGAAGCCCAGCCCATGCAATGTGGCATGTGTGCACATATCCATGACTGGTGCATTCACACTGCCCACTGCAATTGCCATGTATGAGTACTACATGCATCAGTAATGTGGAGGACATGGTCCATGTCAGAGCAGAAGACACCCCTGTGTATGTGGTATGCAGATGTGTACAGATGTGTTACCCGTCAGTCAGCCGCATATGTAAACTGTCTGAGCCTGGCACACATCATGGCATGATAATGCTGTGCCATGTAAAGTCGTTGCCGTCATGGAAGGTACACCACGAATGTGGTATTGTAACCCTGCCCATGTGTAGATGTGTGTATGCCACAGGTACAATGGCTACCTATGTACCAGCAACATACACAGTACAGATAGGTGTGGCCCTGCAGATGTGTACCCATGCTACAGTGGAATATGGCAACCACAGCATCATGTGGGGCATGTGTGTGTACAGCAACCATGTACAATCTTATATGCATGTACGGGGACAGTATCCATGTGATACTCAGTGGATGAATGTTGCCATGCAAAGGTGATGTGTATGCACCATGTGTCATGCATCCTGATGCCATGACATCCACAATGTCTGCATAGCCTTCGGGAATGGGCCACCTTAGAGATGTGTACACGATGCCCATCACACACAAATGTCCATGACCCAGTCAAACATGGCCATGGGTGATACCCACAGGCATGTTTCCACACAGTACATCTGCAGTGGGTAGTCATCTTTGCACCCTGTCCACACATAGTGCGATCATAGCTGTAGTGGACCCCCTGTACATCTGATGTGGTACACCAGACAAACGAAATGCCTGTCTGCAGCCACTGGAGGTGCCACCAATGTCTACCATATACATGCTGTGGAACAGCATGACTGTGTTGCAGACATGGCAATGCAATGCGTCCATGTTACGCATCGCACAGAAACATACCTGTGTCTTGCTGCCATGCAGTGGCACAGTGCCCGTACTCCCCACTGTACAGCTATGTACACAGCTCACACCAACCACACCTGCACAGACATCCTTGTTACACATGCATTCTATCTGTAGCCTGTACACATAACACTGCACTGTGACATCCAGTTTGATGTGGTGCATGTGGTGGGACACCATTGTCACATATCCAGATGTTATCGCACATGTTTGTGGTGTACATGACAAAGTGACGCCAGCCATGTGTAGTGTTAACCCACCTGTGGCCACACGGTGTATCACGGTGATGCATGCAAACTACCATGAATGTGTGTACTGCAAGCCTACTGTAATGACACCTGCTTGATGTAGTGTGCACCCCAGGGCAGTATGCATACTACCACTATTAATGTCTGGCCTGCATTCACTGAGCTGTGGTGTGGGAATGCTGCATGCCACCTGCAATATCACATGCATGATGTGCCTGCATGTGTGTGTGTCTGCGTGTGTGTGCCAGCGTGTGTGTGTCTCTGCATATGTGTGTGTGTGTGTGTGTGTGTGTGTCTGTGTGTGTGTCTGCGTGTGTGTGTGTCTGCGTGTGTGTCTGCGTGTGTGTAATGTATCTTTCAGTATGTCTTTGTATCCACAGGTGCTGTAGGTGCGTTCCCCTCCTGCGGTCCATCTGATGCTAGTGTCCCCACAGATACTAGCGGTGATGACCATATGCATGAGGCACAGGCAGGGTCATCACGGGCAGAAGCTGCGCCATTGGTTAACATCCCACCTATGTCCCCTTCATCTCCGCACACGGTTCAGATGCCGACACATACCACATCACCGTTGCCCATAGAGGAAGGACAGTCAACGTCTGTTGGCACTGAGCAGGACTGTGTGGTGGCTGGAGAAGGTGCGGGTACACACCATGTTGCCAGTGTAATGACTGGTGATGTGCCACACAGACATGTGGCTGGTGCTGCTCGTAGGAGGAGCTCTGGTAGACATGCACCTGCCGTACAGGGTGCAGCAGCTGGTATCACCAGATGCATGTTTCAGACTGTAATGGTGGCACAGGCACGTGCCGAATGGCAGAACCAAGAAGGGCAGAGGCTGCAGAGGGCCGCAATCTGTTCCTTAAATGAGAACATCCAGTCATTGGCGAATGCTCAACAGCAGCTTGCCGATGTTCTGGATAGGAGATTAGGTGAGATGGTTGGCATCCTCGACCGAGGCATGTCAATCCGCGAGCGTGAGCTGTCTGTGCTGGAACACCTGGTATGGGTGAGGCATAGGACATGTGGCCGTAGGCCAGCAACACCACCTAGTGCAGGTCGACGTGTGCGTGCCACCTCTCATGCCCACTCACACAGTGCTGGTAGCAGCAGTAGTGCAGCTGGTGCTACACCAACCACACCAGGACACAGCAGGCCACGTGGATGTGGCCCTGGCCGGTCCCAGCGTGGACACGGTTCCAGCGGACATGTGTCATCGGAGAGTGGCCACTCCATACCTCCACCCGGTAGTGCCCGTATGACCCCAGGCAGGCATGGGTCACGTGGCCACAGGCGGACACAGTGAGCCATACAACCTGCACTGTACAGTCTGGGGCTGCCAAGTATACCCCGTGTAGGCATCACAGATGGCTGAACTGTGTACACACATACCCACACACAGCAGATACAACTGTAGGGCTCCACCACATCCACATGCATACTGCACAGTCATGCCCAGTATATGCACCGGCCCTTACACACACACATGATGTCATCCATTGGTACAGCCTATGCCCCTGGCACACATATCACCCTGTGCATATGATGAAGCCTCTGCCGCAGCACCGTGTTCCACACCATCGGTGCACGGTTATGCAAACATATTCTGATGCACAGGGTGGACAAGATAGTGAGAGGTGTATGTGATACCTGTGTCCGCATAGTGCGATGTGTATGTTGCAGTGGTTGTGTATGACAGGTGACAGGTGCGTATGTAACGTGGGTTGTGTACCGACATCATGCAGCAGACATACCATGTAGTGCAGGTGCAGCATACATTGATCTGTGTACACGGTATGCGTGGTGGTTACATGTGTAGCACCATGTTGGTTCTGTTAACCTGTATGCCAAATATGGTGTACTTGCATGTGCCTACTGGGAGCACTGTTATCAGTCCCCCACGTGTAGCTGTGGGTTACCCACAGGCACATCTGGCAATATCAGCATACCACAGGTACCCGCAACCTGCATGGACCCCTACATAGGTACATAGGCGCATAGGTACATACCAGCCTATGTGCCCTACGGCATGTGTAAGCCTAGCCAGAGTGTGTGTGGCTGTCACCAACCCTTAGGATGAGGATACTACATCCATCGGTTCACTGTCCCTCTGTCCAGCAGTGATACAGAGATGATGCCTGGCGCATACCTACGATCACACATCCACACGTCAGGATTACTCTTGGACAAAGTCAGTCAGTGGCTCTGCTTCACATGGGCTGGGAATCCTTTCCATGTTGTAGGGGGTCTCTGGGCGATGACCCTGTCCCCCCAGCACGTCCTACTGATGTCCGTGTTGAGGTGTCTGTCAGTTGCATCTGTGTGCGTGTTTGCTTGGAGCCTAGGAGGTGGAACATGTCCATGTCACCCAGGTCGGACATGGCCGTGTATGACAGGCACAGATCACCTCAGAGCAGACGGGCTGAGAAGGTATACAGCCGGAGTCCCCTCGGTCGGGCAGCGTGTGACACATGTCTCTACACCTTCATCCCTGTGTTGTGGAATGTTTGTGGGCCTTCCGAGTGCTGCAGGTGTCAGGTTAGGTACATCCCAGATGTGGCGTTGTATGCAATCATTGGTCTGATGTGTGAAGAGTACAGGGGTACAATGAACTCCCCTGATGTGGATGTGAATCCCTTCCTGAACAGGTGGCCACAGTGGAATGTCTTCACAACCATATTGGCAATGTGAGTGTCGACAGAGGTTACCGACAGGTGTGGTACCCATGTCCCTGATCACGTCCACCATGTCTAATGGATCACCACATATATGGTAAGTCGGGGTGAACATGTCTTTCACACTGGGTAGGTCAACACCTTCCCTGGCATGTAGCATCAGGCCATGGCTCTGGCACCAGTTATCCATTTCTATGAGACCCCAGGTGGATGTCCGTGTCTGATGGAGTGTTGAGTATGGTGGCCAATGTGCAGTCATCTGCATACCTTGTATGCCACAATCCCCCTATGTTTGCATGCACATTGGAAGGTTGAATGCTGAACAGGAGGTGGCCCAAGACTGAGCCCTGTGGGCCACCAGTCGAGACCAGCTTGGCGTCTGACATGGCACCAGGAGCACAAACCCTGTGTGGTGTGACCTCCATCCAGTTGGCAAACCATCATGTGACATATGTCTCCACATGTACGCTAGTGAGCCTTCCCATGCTGCCCACATGGAGTGTTGTTTGAACGCACCCGCCAGGTCATGGTAGTCTGTGCAAACCAACGTACCCCCATCAATGGCCTTAGTGACCCCTCCAGACAGGTCGAGCAGGTTTGGGAGGCAGGATCTGCCCTTGACTAAGTCGATGTGGGTATGTTCCGGTATTGGCTGTACGCCACTGTCTGTATTTATGGGCTCCAGTATGGACCTCCCCACAGCTTTGCAGACAAGGCTTGTCAAGCTGATAGGGCAGGGATGTCTACAGTCTATAAGAGCACTACCCTGGTGTAGTGGGACCACAGTTGCCGTATGCCATCCAGCGGGGACCTAGCCCGTAGTAAGCCTAAGATGACACAGCGGCCTTATGTGTGGGGCGAGGGCCTCAATGAGGTTGTGTAGCACACAGCCAGGGACACCATCTGGTCCCATTGGTGCTGTGTTCACCGCTTAACAGATATCAGATCTCTCCTGGGCATACGCGATGTTTGGGAGGCTAGACTCTGGTGGGATGGATACGTCCCCTCTTGGGGGGGGGGTAGATGTATGCATGGAACATGTCCGCTGGTTTGTTGACAATGTCTGTGGGTTTAGTGACCATTGTACCATTTTGGAGTAATTCCGGGCATGACTGTGTGCTCCCACCCATGTCCCTACCACAGCTAAGGAAGGCCCTATGGTTGTCTTATGTGTCCTCTGCAGTACCACTCCCACAAGCGGCCTTGGATGATTGTATGTGTGATCGTATGTTAACGCCGGTATTAATCAGTGATGCTTTCCCTGGTACTGATATTGCTCTGTCATGTATTAGCTCCAACTGTTGTTGTACAGTTTGTCAATGGCTGACGTCCACCAGACCATGTGCCTGCCTTCGGTGGACAAGGTCCTGATGTTATCAGGATCGCTTGGTGCAGACATCCCTGGGGGTGCTCATAGAAGGCATTTGTAAGGGTTTCAGCAGTGTGGCCTGTGTTTACCACTGGCATGGAGGCCTTGTAGGGTACCACACCGGTCGTATGATGTGTGTTGTTCGCTGTGGAGAGGTCGTCACTTTGGTCTCCCATGCCGGTGTTGGGTGCAGGATGCGGATCACCAGTGGATTCACTATACGGTCTGACATCACCATTGAGGGATGTACATCCTGTGTGGAGCATACCCTCCCCATGTGTGATGATCAGAACTGGTATACGTCCCCCCCTTGTGGGTATGGTGCATGGGTGTTCCACAGCAGTCAGGTGTATGAACACCTGGGACCTTTGGCGTAGGGTGTTGTGTCCTGGGTAATGTTCTCGGTCTATGTATGGGTGGTTGTTGTCACCCAATATGACGGTGTTGTGAGAGCATTCACACTCACCAGTGTCTTCAGGACGGCTGTGCAGGTATCCAGGGTTTGGGAGGGTGGTCTGTAGCATGCAACAAACTGTAGGGCAGTCCTAACCATGGTTAATTGCACCTGGATATTCCCCGCTGCTACGTGCATCTCTGGCAACATGGAGGTGTGTGTATCCATCATGGAAATGGAGACTCCCCCTCCTTCTGTGTTAGGTCCGGGTTATGGTCCTGAACGCGTGATATGGGGTATGACCCGATAGTGCTGGGGTGCTCTCAGCAGCCTTGACCAATGTTTCAGTCACAGCACTGACATCGATGTCCTCCATACTGAGGAGGGCATTTGAGAGTGTGCAGCTTGGCCGTAGACCACTGGCAGTGAGCAGTATTATCCTGTGTGTTCTCCAGGCCTGTAGTGTAGGGTGGTAGGTTTATCATTCCAGCCGCGCCTGCAGTGAGCACTGTGGGGGTGGCAGGTGCCTTCGCCAAACCCTTGAAGACTGGGGGCGACAGCTGCCAGCCATACCATGCGAAGGGGTGTGGCGTGCCAAGCATGTCATCCCAGGTATGAGGAATCCGGATCCCCTCAGACTGACACCGGTAACCAGGCACATTATAAAGGGTGACCACATTGAGCCAGTATAGTGGCATCATACTTGATGAGGGTGGGATACTGCCCAGGGTCAGGGACATGCCGGCCTGGGCTACACAATCTGAGTGGCCCTCTATGTCTCCTGTAATGTATCCCAGGGTGGTATGCCACCAGTCGTTGACACCAGCATGGGCAATGACCGCGTCATGCCTGCACATGCTGCGGAGTGACCTGAGTGCGTGTGGTATGTGGCGATTCCAGCGCCCGGCAGCATACTGTGATCATTCCCTTGTTCAGTGTGGTGGGTGGGACGTCGGTGTGTCTGGCAGTGGCGTCACCCATTACAGGTGTGTCTGGCATTGTGTGTGTCGCCTTTGGGGTTCGACAGTTTAGCACACAGACGTTGAGAAGTATGTGTTGCATGTCCTATGTCTTGTGGAGGCAGTAGCTTGTGTGTCTGCTTCACAGTGCTCGTTAAGTTCGTGACATGTCTTACAGTGCCTCCAGGTATGTCTTAGTGTGTTCATGTGTTTGATTGGCATTTGCGATATTCACATGTGACACTGGGTATGTGGTGAGCATGGTGTCCTTCCCCTCCCACGTGGTCTTGCCGGTCATGGTTTGAGAGAGCACAGCCCCCTGTCCAGCTATATAGTTGCGTCTGTCACATGTATTATGTTCATTGGGGGAGGTGCGGCTTGTCCGTGTCCATGAGGCACCTGTAACAGTGGCCAGGATGCCCAGATTCACCATTTGAACAGGAGAGGTCGCTAGCAATTGACCCTTCGACATGCCAGTGAATGTGAATGCATCTGCTGTGTAACCAGTTCAGAAGGCACCTATAGGGAAGTGGGCACACAAGGGGATTCTAGGCCAGTGTAGTTCTCCATTTAGTATACATGTACTTTATCTATGTAGGAATAGTATGGGAGCAGGTGCAGAGCTTTTGTGATATAGAGAACAGACAGTCGGGATTGCAAGAAGAGAGGTCATACACATAAACCTGCGGAGCACGGAGCCGGATACAGTGTAACGTTGCTTACACGGTACATGACGCACATGTCCACACATATACTGCACCTGACGCCTGTGGTCGGTGCCACAGGCTACGGTGGACAGAGACATCACATGCATGGCATGACACAGTACAGGTATGGTGACATTCTGCAGGTGTCGTACGCAGTGTGCTGGCTACTGTCTGCAGGTGTCACCTGTCAGCTGTGGTGCACAGTGTTCGACAGTCGGATGCTGTACCGGTACAGGAATATTCCCATATTCGCGGGGCGTACACCTCTATGGCACACACACCATTGTGTGCAGATGGGGACACCTGTCTGTGTGGTCGGCACCCTCACAAGACAATGCACCGACGTGCCATGTCACAGGGGGTGGTCTTGCACAAGTGGCCAGTAAGGCTCACAGGTATGGCAATGATAGGGCTGTACAATGCAGCACCACTACGGGATGGTCACCCTGTGTGGTCAGTGTCCAGTCACAACACGATATCTGCATACACCCTCTCAACAGGCAGCAGACATACACACATGTTGACACACTGACATGGTGGTGGCCACACATGTCTACACGGAGGGTTGACGTGTTGCATGTACTACACCATCCACATCGATGCACCCCACACTGAGGTAGGTACAGATCTCTACCATGGTGTACAGTGATGTGTGGCACGTGGCATATAGTCCCCCTGATCTGTGGCATACATGGGCACACATTCCTGCACACATGTTGGTGCTAGGAATGCCACACCCGCTACATGGGATTTGTGCAGGTGTGCAGCGGTATGTGGTGCGTCCTGCGTACTACCACTGTATCTAGCAGCTGTGCCAATATCTGCACGTGGGAGGTGGTAGGGGTTACAGTGGCAATGTGACATATGGTCGATCCCGCATGGCCGATGGGTATGCATCATGGCAGTGCTGTCATGTAAAGGCGACATAGCAGACTGTATGCACATGGCAGGGTAGGATGGTGTGTGACACACGTGTGACCAGCACCTGCACACATGCATGTGGACAGGTGTTTAAACAAATGGTGTACACACAGACTGCCATGCGTGCTGTTACTATGCCACCATATGACGGCCCCCATGATGGGTATGCATGTGGGAGGGGGTTGCAACTGTGTTACGGACACCAGACACCGCCCTGCGGCTGCACAGTACACGTGTCACATGTATCCTCTGTTGCCATGTGTGTATGCATTGCTAAGTTGTGACATGTGTGTCAACATACATGGATCATGGACTGTGGTTTGGTATCACAGCTGTCACAGGCAAACTGTACAAGGGTATGTGTCCCTGTGAACACCGCTACACCCTGTAGGGGGTGCATACCACAGACATGTATCTGCCTTCCCTTCATGTGTGTATTACCGCGTACGCCTGTGTCATGCATGTGGTACATCACAGGCTTCGTGTGTGTCCTGCGTGCAGTCCATGCACACAGCCAGGAAATCACATATGTCACATATCCGGACATTGTTTCACTGTGGTACAGCTGCAGTCATGTGTCATACCTGTGTCAGGCCCGTGGTATTTGTGGAGCACGCCTGTCCATGTGTACCGGTATGGGTGGACTACATCACACCTGTGGGATCATTGATAGTACATGTGTACTCTGCACGACGGACGACGCCACATAGTCTTCTGGACATATGTCACATGCAGTTTCTGGACCGTGAGGCATACTGCTGCACCGATGACATGGTGCTGGCATAGCAGCTACGGTGTACACTACGGTGTGTACATGTTCAGCCTGCACTCGTGACGCCTGTGCTGTCATCTGTGTGTGCAGTGACTGCATGTGTGTCCACCCTGCACGTGTGTACGGGTTTACCTGGACGTGACTTGTGGTGTGTGCACTCTGTCTGCATGCCAGACGGCGCGTAGCACATACTACATGTGTGAGCATGGCCGGGTCGCTGTTGTGTGGGTGGACACACACGACGGTCCACATTCTGCCTCCCATGCCGTCGCCCCATGTGTATGCCTGTCTGCACTGTGCCGATTCTAAGTGTCTGAGCATGCCCAGTTAGCAGCTGTGTAGATGGACACACAGTACAGTGCACACCGTGCCCGTCTGCATTGATACCCTGGGTGCATGCCTGTTTCCCCTCCGCAACTGCCACGTCTGTGGCATGGCCGGGTTGCTGTTGTGTGGCTGGACAGACACGATGGTCCACATTCTGCCTCCCATGCCGTCGCCCCATATGTATGCCTGTCTGCACTGTGCCGATTCTAAGTGTCTGAGCATGCCCAGTTAGCAGCTGTGTAGATGGACACACAGTACAGTGCACACCGTGCCCGTCTGCATTGATACCCCGGGTGCATGCCTGTTTCCCCTCCGCAACTGCCACGTCTGTGGCATGGCTGGGTTGCTGTTGTGTGGCTGGACACACACGACGGTCCACATTCTGCCTCCCATGCCATCGCCCCATATGTATGCCTGTCTGCACTGTGCCGATTCTAAGTGTCTGAGCATGCCCAGTAAGCAGCTGTGTAGATGGACACACAGTACAGTGCACACCGCGGCCGACTGCGTTGATTCCCTGTGAGCATGTCTGTCTCCCCTTCGCAACTGCTGGGTGTGAGAGGCATGGCCAGTACACCAGTCGGGGGTACACACGACAGTCGGCACCGATGTCTGCTACTAGGCGTGTAGCCATGGCCATTGACATCCTGCATAGCCATGGTGACCATCCAGGTGACTCATATATGGCTGTCATGCCACATTGGCTGCTTACATCCTGCACACCGGATGCCCTCTCATAGGGTATACTGTAATGTGGTGCATCCCGTATTCATGTCGTGATGTACTGCTCCGTACTTAGTTGGTATTCCCGACTGCAGCACTACCGTGTTACTGTACGGCCACCTTGGGATGGTAACAGGCTGTGTGACTGCGCACTCTGTCTTCATTCCCTATTGGCCGCATTGCCTCTGCAGATGATACCACCCACCTAGGGGTATGCCTCCTGACAGTGCTGTGCTCAGTAATCTCGGTAGTGTGTTCTGTAAATGCATCATGCTGTAGTGAGTTCATGTAGGTAGGCGTAGGTTCAGCTCCCGGCCCGTGTGTGTGTGTGTGTGTGTGTGTGTGTGTTTCCAGCTGCCTCTGCAGATGAACATGCTTTTAGATGCTTCGCAACACATACCTTTGCTATTGCCGGCTATTCCCCTACGGGTGATGTCACCCGCCTAGAAGTATGCCTCTGACAGCGCTGTGCTCAGTAATCTCAGTAGCGCATTCTGTAAATGCTTCATGCTGTAGTGAGTTTATGTAGGTAGGCGTAGGTTCGACTCTCGGCCCTTCCCTGTGTGTGTGTGTGTTTCCAGCTGCCTCTGCAGATGAACATGCTTTTAGACGCTTCGCAACACATACCTTTGCTATTGCCGGCTATTCCCCTATGGGTGATGTCACCCGCCTAGAAGTATGCCTCTGACAGCGCTGTGCTAAGTAATCTCGGTAGCGCATTCTGTAAATGCTTCATGCTGTAGTGAGTTCATGTAGGTAGGCGTAGGTTCAACTCTCGGCCCTTCCCTGTGTGTGTGTGTGTGTGTGGGTGTGTGTGGGTTTCCAGCTGCCCCTGCAGATGAACATGCTTTTAGACGCTTCGCAACACATACCTTTGCTATTGCCGGCTATTCCCCTACGGGTGATGTCACCCGCCTAGAAGTATGCCTCTGACAGCGCTGTGCTCAGTAATCTCGGTAGCGTGTTCTGTAAATGCTTCATGCTGTAGTGAGTTCATGTAAGTAGGCGTAGGTTCGACTCTCGGCCCTACCCTGTGTGTGTGTGTGTGTTTCCAGCTGCCTCTGCAAATAAACATGCTTTTAGATGCTTCGCAACACATACCTTTGCTATTGCCGGCTATTCCCCTACGGGTGATGTCACCCGCCTAGAAGTATGCCTCTGACAGCGCTGTGCTCAGTAATCTTGGTAGCGCGTTCTGTAAATGTTTCATGCTGTAGTGAGTTCATGTAAGTAGGCGTAGGTTCAATTCTCAGCCCTTCCCTGTGTGTGTGTGTGTGTGTGTGTTTCCAGCTGCCTCTGCAGATGAACATGCTTTTAGACGCTTCGCAACACATACCTTTGCTATTGCCGGCTATTCCCCTATGGGTGATGTCACCCGCCTAGAAGTATGCCTCTGACAGCACTGTGCTCAGTAATCTCGGTAGCGCGTTCTGTAAATGCTTCATGCTGTAGTGAGTTCATGTAGGTAGGCGTAGGTTCGACTCTCGGCCCTTCCCTGTGTGTGTGTTTCCAGCTGCCTCTGCAGATGAACATGCTTTTAGACGCTTCGCAACACATACCTTTGCTATTACTGGCTATTCCCCTACGGGTAATGTCACCCGCCTAGAAGTATGCCTCTGACAGCGCTGTGCTCAGTAATCTCAGTAGCGCATTCTGTAAATGCTTCATACTGTAGTGAGTTCATGTAGGTAGGCGTAGGTTCGACTCTCGGCCCTTCCCTGTGTGTGTGTGTGTGTGTGTGTGTGTGTGTGTGTGTGTTTCCAGCTGCCTCTGCAGATGAACATGCTTTTAGACGCTTCGCAACACATACCTTTGCTATTGCCGGCTATTCCCCTACGGGTGATGTCACCCACCTAGACGTATGCCTCTGACAGCACTGTGCTCAGTAATCTCGGTAGCGCGTTCTGTAAATGCTTCATGCTGTAGTGAGTTCATGTAGGTAGGCGTAGGTTCGACTCTCGGCCCTTCCCTGTGTGTGTGTGTGTGTGTGTGTGTGGGTTTTTCCAGCTGCCTCTGCAGATGAACATGCTTTTAGACGCTTCGCAACACATACCTTTGCTATTGCCGGCTATTCCCCTACGGGTGATGTCACCCGCCTAGAAGTATGCCTCTGACAGCACTGTGCTCAGTAATCTCGGTAGCGCGTTCTGTAAATGCTTCATGCTGTAGTGAGTTCATGTAGGTAGGCGTAGGTTCGACTCTCAGCCCTTCCCTGTGTGTGTGTGTTTCCAGCTGCCTCTGCAGATGAACATGCTTTTAGATGCTTCGCAACACATACCTTTGCTATTGCCGGCTATTCCCCTACGGGTGATGTCACCCACCTAGAAGTATGCCTCTGACAGCGCTGTGCTCAGTAATTTCGGTAGCGCATTCTGTAAATGCTTCATGCTGTAGTGAGTTCATGTAGGTAGGCGTAGGTTTGACTCTCGGCCCTTCCCTGTGTGTGTGTGTGTTTCCAGCTGCCTCTGCAGATGAACATGCTTTTAGATGCTTCGCAACACATACCTTTGCTATTGCCGGCTATTCCCCTATGGGTGATGTCACCCGCCTAGAAGTAGGCCTCTGACAGCACTGTGCTCAGTAATCTCAGTAGCGCATTCTGTAAATGCTTCATGCTGTAGTCAGTTCATGTAGGTAGGTGTAGGTTCGACTCTCGGCCCTTCCCTGTGTGTGTGTGGTGTGTGTGTTCACAGCTTCCCTAGTAGAGTGGAGTTATTTTAGACGCTTGGCAACACATACCTTGGCTATCGGCGGCCATTCCTTTACGGATGTTGTCACCCACCTGTACATGTGCCTCTGACGATGGTGTGTTCGGTGGTCCACGTAGCGTGTTCCATACCTGTGTCATACTGTTGTGCGGTTGGGTATGTGGGGGTGTGGTCAATCACCATGCCTGCCACATGTGTGTGTGTCCATGCTCCCAGCTGCATGGGTTCATAGGGTATGGCTTTGAGGTTTCCGCAGAACACTCATATCCTGGCGCCATCCCTGTGTTTGTGGATGGTGAGACACAGCTCGTGGACTGCTTGTGTGCCTGCTGTGGTTGGCGACCTCCGTAGCGTGTTCTCCACGTGCACCCTGCTATGGTGTGGTGGGGTGATGCTGTGTACGTTACACGCACGGGCTTGCCACATGTGTCCGTCTGTATCTCTGTCATTGTATATGTATGTACCTATGTTGTGCCCGTAGTGCTGCTCTTGCATGGACAGCTGTCTGTCCCATGTATCGCATATTTGCACGGCTGACACATAGAACTGTGGTACGATGCATATCCACTCATTGTCCATGCACCGTCCATATTCCAGAACACCCTAGAGACATCTGCTGGATATCGTGGCGAACAGCTATCCTTGCTGTACTGACACAGTACCCGTACACGCCATAAGCCTTGTGTGTAATTGCCTATTTATGGTGTGTGTATGTCTAACTGTGCTGTATGCATGGTCGTGTGTGTGTCCCGCTATAGCCATCTGTACAGGTGTCGCCACTATGGGTACCCCTTGTGGACCGCTGTTTCATGTGCACTTCTGCACATACCTGCAGACCGTACTACCCCTCCTACGGCAGCGGCCTTAGATCGACTGCTGCCCTAGGCTGTAGGGCTCCATGGCGCACACCACCACAACACATGGTGCCCCCATCCTGGTATACCTACATGACACACCTACTAGACAGGTGGCCCTACTAGTGCAGCGCCCTGGGCAGCCGCAGGACTGGTGTATGCCTACGGCCGGCTATGAGCACATCACAAGGCATACGTCTACATTCAGTGTTTTACGATGGCTAGGTTATAATACCAGAGGGGGAACCTCATCAACTATGCTTTAGAATGCGGATTTAGATGGATTGTTAGGTGGAGGGTTGACCACACACCAGGGCTGACCGGTGAAACACTGCTGAAGCCTCTTTTGAGAAGCAGGGGGCTTAAACCCCCATGACAGGGATGTAGTTTAGGTACAGATATACAGTTAACACACATTAGTCCACTCTTTCAGTTGTGTACCACTGTATTAAAATTGATATGATATGCATATCTTCTATATATATTGTTAGATCTTTGATTGATGAGTATTAGGCATAGTACAATATCATATAATACATGTGTTACTAGGATGTTTTCTGAGATGTTAATATATGTGTGTGTAGTTAACATTGCGTCTGTGCTTTCTATGCTGTGGTTACATGTTCATTGTTTGCTGAGAAATTAACCAATGAAAGTGTAAGGGGGGATATTTAAAGCCTGGATGCTTCTATGTCATGTGTAAGTCTGACGGAGCCTACGGGTGAAAGCGCTTACATGTCCATGAAGTAACCTTTGTATACCATTTGTGACCTGTCGTGGACAATGTCTACGTTGACTGTGTCATCTACCTATGTGTTTTGGATTGTGTGCCATAAGGTGCCAGCGGTTCTTTGTTGTTGATTAGGTGTATTCCATGGTCAATTGGCATTAATCCTATTAATTCACTGAAGGATGTTCTCCATAAGTGGGAACGCCATAGTGTGACCATCCTATGACCTTCCTAGCTGACGTTGTTTTTGTGCCATTGGTATGTGTTCCACAGGTCACCCATTTCTTCCGCGGTATGGAAGCGAGTGATCCCCATTATGGTGCTGACAGATTGAGTGCTGTGTACGCCGGTATTCGCACGGCGGTCTGGCTTTGTATGGGGTGTGTCTACTGTAGTCCCTATCTGTATTTCCTGTGTTATGCCTCACTGCAGCTGTGTGATTCCACCAGGTTTGCAGTTATGGGTGCCATCTTGGTCCTACGCTTGTCCATCCATGGCGATTGCCTACTGGACACTGGTATAGAGCAGTACACATTTCACACCTGCATTTAGCATTATCCGGTGGATGCTTTGCACAATTAGTGGGGAGTAAGGCATGTGCTACTCCCACATCCCTCCCACAGTGCGGGACAACGTATTATCTGCCAGACAACACCGAGCCCCGTTCCTGCATACCCAGGATCCCATGGCTGCAACCCTCGACGGTACCCATTACACATCCGTCATGTGTGCGGGAATGGGATGTGGACGCACCTCTATGGACTCTACAATCTGGGAATTTCTGTTCATATGTCCTGCATTTCTTGGACAGTTGTCATCAACCTTGAACATGCTGGAGGTGCATATGTCTGGCTGTCCCGTAGTCACGGCTGTCAGTTCTTCTGGGTCTCTCGATCGTAGCTGGTTGACATTGCGTACGGATGAATCTTTGGGGTCCTACTATGAACACCAATGTGCATATGTAACGTGTAGAACTTGTTGGACTGTGTCCATCTGGCCAGTGGGTTTGACTGCTGCTGTATGTTCCCCAATCGCGGATGTCTGCTTGCTACCCATATTATGTAGTGCTACGTTAACCAGGTTATTCCAAACTGAACCCAGATGGTGTAAATCCAATGATGCAGGCTAGGAAATGCTTTAACTAATCCTCAGATGTCCCATTAGGGAATTTCCACCACTGTATTGTCAAAATAACACAACCAAAACATGTAGATGCTATTATTTCATTGAAGGATGTTCTGTATAAGCGTGAACGCCATAGTTCAGAGATCCTATGACCTTCCTAGTTGACGTTGCTGGTTTGCCATTAGTATGTGTTCCGCAGGTCGCACATTTGTTCCGCAGTATGGTAGCGAGTGATCCCCATTTTCTTGCTGGCAGATTGAGTGCTGTGTACTCCGGTATTCATACGCCGGTCTGACTTTGTATGGGGGGTGTGTACTGTGGTCCCTATCTGTATTTCCTGTGTTATGCCTTACTGCAGCTGTGGAATTACACTGGGTTTGCAGTTATGGGTGCCATCTTGGTCGTACATTTGTCCGTCCATGGGAATTGCCTACTGGACTCTGGTATAGGGCTGTACACATTTCACAGCTGCATTTAGCATTCTCCGGTGGATGATTTGCATTATTAGTGGGGAGTAACGCATGTGCTATACCCACATCCCTCCCACGGGGCGGGACAACGGATTATCTGCCAATCAACACCGAGCCCCATTTCTGCATACCCACCATCCCAAGGCTGCAACCCTCGACGGTACCCATTGCACATCCTTCATGTGTGCGGGAATGGGATGTGGACGCACGTCTATGGACTCTGCAATCTGGGGATTTCTATTCATATGTCCTGCATTTCATGGACACTTGTCATCAACCTTGAACATGCTGGTGGTGCATATATCTAGCTGTGCTGTAGTCACGGCTGTCAGTTCTTCTGGGTCTTTCGATCGCAGCTGGTTGACATTGCCTACGGATAATTTTTGGGGTCCTACAATGGACACCAATGTGCATATGTAAAGTGTAGAGCTTGTTGGACTGTGTCCATCTGGCCAGTGGGTTTGACTGCTGCTGTATGTTCCCCAATCACGGATGTCTGTTTGACTACCCATATTATGTAGTGCTACGTAAACCGGGATTTTCTACACTGAACCCAACTGGTGTGAATCCAATGATGCAGGCTAACAATTGCTTTAACTGATCCGCAGATGTCCCATTAGGACATTCCCGCCTCTGTATTGTCAAAATAACACAACCAAAACATGTAGATCCTATTAATTCATTGAAGGTTGTTCTTCATAAGTGGGAACGCCATAGTTTAAACATCCTATGACCTTCCTAGTGGACATTGTTGGTGTGCCATTAGTATGTGTTCCGCAGGTCGGCCATGTGTTCCGCGGTATGGAAGCGAGTGATCCCCATTTTCCTGCTGGCAGATTGAGTGCTGTGTACGCCGGTATTCGCACGGTGCTCTGACCTTGTATGTGGAGTCTCTACTGTTGCCCTATCTGTATTCCCTGTGTTATGCCTTACTGCAGCTGTGTAATTCCACCGGGTTTGCAGTTCTGGGTGCCATCTTGGTCGTACGTTTGTCCATCCATTGGAATTGCCTACTGGACACTGGTATACGGCTGTACCCATTTCACAGCTGCATTTAGCATTCTCCGGTGGATGATTTGCATTATTGGGGGGGGTAAGGCATGTGCTATACCCGCATCCCTCCCACGGGGTGGGACAACGGATTATCTGCCAAACAACACCGAGCCCCATTTCTGCATACCCACGATCCCATGGCTGCAGCCCTCGACGGTACCCATTGCACACTATTCATGTGTGCGGGACTGGGATGTGGACGCACTTCTATGGACTCGGCCATATGGGTATTTCTGCTCATATGTCCTGCATTTCATGGACACCTGTCATCAACCTTAAACACGCTGGTGGTGCATATGTCTAACTGTGCCGTAGTCACGGCTGTTACGCCTTCAGTGTCGCTCCCTCCATCACGTTTCTATTGTATAGGGTTAAATTTTTGGGTCCTACAATGGACACCGATGTGCATATGTAAAGTGTAGAACTTGTTGGACTGTGTTCATCTGGCCAGTGCGTTTGACTGCTGCTGTATATTCCCCAATCACGGATGTCTGTTTGACTACCCATATTATGTAGTGCTACGTAAACCGGGGATTTTCTACACTGAACCCAACTGGTGTGAATCCAATGATGCAGGCTAACAATTGCTTTAACTGATCCGCAGATGTCCCATTAGGACATTCCCGCCTCTGTATTGTCAAAATAACACAACCAAAACATGTAGATCCTATTAATTCATTGAGGGTTGTTCTTCATAAGTGGGAACGCCATAGTTTAAACATCCTATGACCTTCCTAGTGGATGTTGTTGGTGTGCCATTAGTATGTGTTCCGCAGGTCGGCCATGTGTTCCGCGGTATGGAAGCGAGTGATCCCCATTTTCCTGCTGGCAGATTGAGTGCTGTGTACGCCGGTATTCGCACGGCGCTCTGACCTTGTATGTGGAGTCTCTACTGTTGTCCCTATCTGTATTCCCTGTGTTATGCCTTACTGCAGCTGTGTAATTCCACCGGGTTTGCAGTTCTGGGTGCCATCTTGGTCATACATTTGTCCATCCATGGGAATTGCCTACTGGACACTGGTATAGGGCTGTACACATTTCACAGCTGCATTTAGCATTCTCCGGTGGATGATTTGCATTATTAGTGTGGAGTAACGCATGTGCTATACCCACATCCCTCCCACGGGGCGGGACAACGGATCATCTGCCAATCAACACCGAGCCCCATTTATGCATACTCACGATCCCATGGCTGCAACCCTCGACGGTACCCATTGCACATCCTTCATGTGTGCGGAAATGGGATGTGGACGCACTTCTATGGACTCGACAATCTGGGGATTTCTGTTCATATGGCCTGCATTTCATGGACACTTGTCATCAACCTTGAACACGCTGGTGGTGCATATATCTAGCTGTGCCGTAGTCACGGCTGTCACCTCTTCTGGGTCTCTCGATCGCAGCCGGTTGACATTGCGTAGGGATAAATTTTTGGGGTCCTACAATGGACAACAATGTGCATATGTAAAGTGTAGAACATGTTGGACTGTGTCCATCTGGACAGTGGTTTTGACTGCTGCTGTATGTTCCCCAATCGCGGATGTCTGTTTGACTACCCATATTATGCAGTGCTACGAAACCCATGTCTTTCTACAATTAACCCAAATGGTGTTAATCTAATGCTGCAGGTTAGCAACTGCTTTAACTAATCCTCAGAAGTCCCATTATGAAACATCCGCCACTGTATTGTCAATATAACACAGCCGGAACATGTAGAACCTATTAATTCATTGAAGGATGTTCTTTATAAGTGGGAACGCCATAGTTTAAACATCCTATGACCTTCCTAGTTGACGTTGTTGGTATGCCATTAGTATGTGTTCCACAGGTCTCCCATTTTTTCCGCAGTATGGCAGCGAGTAATCCCCATGTTGTTGCTGGCAGATTGAGTGCTGTGTACGCCGGTATTCGCACGGCGGTCCGACTTTGTATGGGGAGTGTCTACTGTCGTTCCCATCTGTATTTCCTGTGTTATGCCTCACTGCAGCTGTGTAATTCCACCGGGCTTGCAGTTATGGGTGCCATCTTGGTCGTAGGCTTGTCCATCCATGGGAATTGCCTACTGGACACTGGTATGGGCTGTACACATTTCACACCTGCATTTAGCATTATCCGGTGGATGCTTTGCATTATTAGTGGGGAGTAGGTCATGTGCTACACCCACATCCCTCCCACGGGCGGACAACGGATTATCTGCCAAACAACACCGAGCCCCATTTCTGCATACCCAGGTTCCCATGGCTGCAACCCTCGACAGTACCCATTACACATCCTTCATGTGTGCGGGACTGGGATGTGGACGCACATCTATGGACACGTCGATCTGGGGATTTCTGTTCATATGTCCTGCATTTCATGGACACTTGTCATCAACCTTAAACACGCTGGTGGTGCATATGTCTCGCTGTGCCGTACTCACGGCTATCGCGTCATCTGGTGGACGGTAACGGCTGGATGGAATTCTGTTAAGGTAAATTTTTGGGTCCTACAATGGACACCAATGTGCATATGTAAAGTTAGATGTTGCTGGACTGTGTCCAACTGGCCAGTGGTTTTGACTGCTGCTGTATGTTCCCCAATCGCGGATGTCTGTTTGACTACCCATATTATGTGGTGCTACGTAAACCAGGTGTTTTAGAACTGAGAACAAATGGTGTACATCCAAAGATGCAGGTTAGCAACTGCTTTAAATAAACCTCAGACGTCCCAGTAAGACATATCCGTCACTGTATTGTCAACATAACACCACCAGAACATGTAGATCCCCTATGTATTCATTGAAGCATGTTTTCTTTATAAGTGGGAAGTTGGGAACGCCATAGTTTACATATCCTAGTTGACGTTGTTGGTGTGCCATTAGTATGTGTTCCACAGGTCGCCCATTTGTTCCGCGGTATGGCAGTGAGTGATCCCCATTTTGTTGCTGGCAGATTGAGTGCTGCGTACGCCGGTATTCGCACGGCGGTCTGACTTTGTATGGGGAGTGTCCACTGTAGTTCCCAACTGTATTTCCTGTGTTATGCCTTACTGCAACTGTGTATATCCACCGGGTTTGCAGTTATGGGTGCCATCTTGGTCGTACGCTTGTCCATCCATGAGAATTGCATACTGGACACTGGTATAGGGCTGTACACATTTCACACCTGCATTTAGCATTATCCGGTGGATGCTTTGCATTATTAGTGGGGAGTAAGGCAGGTGCTACACCCACATCCCTCCCACGGGGTGGGACAATGGATTATCTGCCAAACAACACCGAGGCCTGTTTCTGCATACCCAGGATCCCATGGCTGCAACACTCGACGGTACCCATTTCACATCCTTCATGTGTGTGGGACTGAGATGTGGACGCACTTCTATGGACTCGGAACTCTGGGGATTTCTGTCCATATGTCCTGCATTTCATGGACACTTGTCATCAACCTTAATAACGCTGGTGGTGCATGTGTCTAGCTGTGCCATAGTCACGGCTGTCGCTTCTTCTGGTTGAACGATAACAGCTGTATGATGTTCCATAGGTATCAATTTTTGGGTCCTACAATGGACACCTATGTGCATATGTAAAGTGTAGAACTTGTTGGACTGTGTCCATCTGGCGGGTGGTTTTGACTGAACTTCCTAGTTGATGTTGTTGGTGTGCCATTAGTATGTGTTCCACAGGTCGCCAATTTGTTCCGCAGCATGGCAGCGAGTAATCCCCATTTTGGTGCTGGCAGATTGAGTGCTGCGTACGCCGGTATTCGCACGGCGGTCTGACTTTGTATGGGGAGTGTCCACTGTAGTTCACAACTGTATTTCCTGTGTTATGCCTTACTGCAGCTATGTAATTCCACCGGGTTTGCAGTTATGGGTGCCATCTTGGTCGTACGCCTGTCCATCCATGTGAATTGCCTACTGGACACTGGTATAGGGCTGCACACATTTCACACCTGCATTTAGCATTATCCGGTGGATGCTTTGCATTATTAGTGGGAGTAAGGCAGGTGCTACACCCACATCCCTCCCACGGGGCGGGACAACGGATTATCTGCCAAACAACACCGAGCCCTGTTTCTGCATACCCAGGATCCCATGGCTGCAACACTCGACGGTACCCATTCCACATCCTTCATGTGTGCGGGACTGGGATGTGGACGCACTTCTATGGACTCGGAACTCTGGGGATTTCTGTCCATATCTCCTGCATTTCATGGACACTTGTCATCAACCTTAGTAATGCTGGTGGTGCATATGTCTAGCTGTGCCGTAGTCACGGCTGTCGCTTTTCTTCTGGTTGAACGATTACAGCTGTATGATGTTCCATAAGTATCAATTTTTGGGACCTACAATGGACACCAATGTGCATATGTAAAGTGTAGAACTTGTTGGACTGTGTCCATCTAGCGGGTGGTTGTGAATGAACTTCCTAGTTGACGTTGTTGGTGTGCCATTAGTATGTGTTCCACAGGTCGCCCATTTGTTCAGCAGCATGTCAACGAGTAATCCCCATTTTGGTGCTGGCAGATTGGGTGCTGCATACGTCGGTATTCGCACGGCGGTCTGACTTTGTATGGGGAGTGTCCACTGTAGTTCCCAACTGTATTTCCTGTGTTCTGCCTTACTGCAGCTGTGTAATTCCACCGGGTTTGCAGTTATGGGTGCCATCTTGGCCGTACGTTTGTCCGTCCATGGGAATTGCCTACTGGACACTGGTATAGGGCTGTACACATTTCACAGCTGCATTTAGCATTCTCCGGTGGATGTTTTGCATTATTAGTGGGGGGTAAGGCATGTGCTATACCCACATCCCTCCCACGGGGCAGGATCACGGATTATCTGCCATACAACACCGAGCCCCATTTCTGCATACCCAGGATCCCATGGCTGCAACACTCGACAGTACCCATTACACATCCTTCATGTGTGCGGGACTGGGATGTGGTCACATGTGTATGGACTCGACAATCTGTGGATTTCTGTTCATATGTCCTGCATTTCATGGACACTTGTCATCAACCTTAAACACGCTGGTGATGCATATGTCTAGCTGTGCCGTAGTCATGGCTGTCGCTTCTTCTCGGTAGAATGGCAGCAGCTGGATGATATAGCGTACGGAACAATATTTGGGGTCCTACAATGGACACCAATGTGCATATGTAAAGTGTAGAACTTGTTGTACTGTGTCCATCTGGACAGTGGTTTTGACTGCAGCTGTATGTTCCCCGATCGGGGTTGTCTGTTTGACTACCCATATTATGTAGTGCTACGGAAACCAGGTGTTTCATAACTGAATACAAATGGTGTCCATCCATGGATGCAGGTTAGCGACTGCTTTCAATAAACCTCAGAAGGCCCAATAGGAAATATCCACCACTATATTGTTATAATAACAACAGCAAAACATGTAGATCCCTGTTTATTCATTGACAAATGTTCTTTATCAGTGTGAACGCCATTGTTTAACCATCTTATGACCTTCATAGTTGACGTTGTTGGTGTGCCATTAATATGTGTTCCTCAGGTCGCCCATTTGTTCCGCAGTTTGGTAGCAAGTGATCCCCATTCTCCTGCTGGCAGATTGAGTGCTGTGTACGACGGTAGTCGCACGGCGGTCTGGATTTCTATGGGGTGTGTCTACTGTAGTCCCTATCTGTATTTCCTGTGTTATGCCTTACTGCAGCTGTGTACTTCCACCAGGTTTGCAGTTATGGGTGCCATCTTGCTCGTACGCTTGTCCATCCATGGGAAATGCCTACTGGACACTGGTATAGGGCTGTACACATTTCACACCTGCATTTAGCAATATCCGGTGGATGCTTTGCATTATTAGTGGGGAGTGGGGCATGTGCTACATCCACATCCTTCCCACGGGGCGGGACAACGGATTATCTGCCAAACAACACCGAGCCCCATTTCTGCATACCCACGATCCCATGGCTGAAACCCTCGACAGTACCCATTACACATCCTTCATGTGTGCGGGACTGGGATGTGGACGAACTTCTATGGACTCGACAGTCTGGGGTTTTCTGTTCATATGTCCTACATTTCATGGACACTTGTCATCAACATTAAACACGCTGGTGGTGCATATGTCTAGCTGTGCTGTGGTCATGACTGTCGCTTCTCCTGGTTGGACAATGAAGGCTGGATGGTATTCCGTACTGGACAATTTTTGGGTCCTACAATGGACACCAATGTGCATATGTAAAGTGTAGAACTTGTAGGACTGTGTCCATGTGGCCAGTGGTTTTGACTGCTGCTGTATGTTCCCCATTCGCGGATGTCTGCTTGACTACCCATAGTGTGTAGTGCTACGTAAACCAGGTTTTCCAAAACCGAGACCAAATGGTGTACATCCAATGATGCAGGTAAACAACTGCTTTAAATAATCACCAGAGGTCCCAGTAGAGAAGTATCGCCACTTTCTTGTCAGAATGACACCACCATAACAGGTAGATCACGAGCACTTTGGCCCGGTCTTACCGGGCATTTGCGAATGTAATTAGCAGAAACATATCACTAAATGAATAATAATCATATTTTAATAATGAAGTTTGATCTTATGTTATTTGGACAATAGATTCTGCTATTGACATACGATGCTGTGGGTGGTGCCGGTTACCATACACATGGCTTTCTCAAAGGCCAAATTCACAATTCTGAACACTACTGTGGTCTCCTGTAAGGACCCTTAGCCAGTGGTCGACATTACTCAAGCCACTGCATCACTTACATATGCCTTCTACTGGCACCTACAGGAATGCATGGATCAGGCATTCCCTTACCCAACTGTGGTTCTTTGTACCAATGCCAAGCATCCAGTGTGGTGTACCCCAGCCATACCCAAGCTGTACAATGAGAGGAAGTGGCTACTACAAGACAGAGCAGACTCCTTGTGAGGTATGACACCCTTGCTCATTATATGTGAAGAGCTACAAGCTCTCATGACATAATCCGGGGCAGGTTCCACAGATATATCTCCAAGGACTCGACAGACAATCATACGGCCATCATTAGCTATGCTGGACACCTGGGAGGTAACTCCCAGATATGCTCTGACTGGGTTCACAATGATGTGAAGTGTACTGACCATACACACATTGCCAACATACTGGCTGACAGGTTCGGGGAAGACATCTCCACCCCTCCCCCCCACATGGAGAGATGTCTGTACCAGCGGATTGTGGCCCCCGAATGTTCTGTAACGCACAGGTGGGACATGCTCTCTCCAAGGTAGTGAACACAGCATCCATGGGACCAGCTGGTGTCCCAACTGTGTACAGTTAGGACAGCTGTTTGATCTTAGCTTCACCTCGGATAACGTACCCAAGTTGTGGCGCACGGCGACTGTAGTCCCACTTCACAGGGGCAGTGCCTCCACTGACCCTGGTTATTACCATCCCATTAGCATGAGATTCCTTATCTGGAAAGACATGGGGAAGGATCATACTGCAGCCCATAGATGACGACTTAGGGTACCTACATACTTTGCATCCAACCCAGTTTGGCTTGGTCATGGGCAGATCATGCATTTAAAACCTGGTTGACGATTTAGGGACAGTCTCCGAGGCCATTGATGAGGGTCATGCAGTCCATACAGCCTACCTCGACCTGGCAAAGGCCTTCAACACAATACCCCCCTCAGGTATCATTGATAAAATCATCGGCTTGGATGTGAACACGTACATCGCGGGATGGGTTGCAAACTGGCTAGGTGACACAACCCACGCGGTCATAGTTGCTGGCAGCATGTCAGACTTACTGCCTGTCACAGGCGGTGTCCCACGGGGCTCTGCCCTGGGTCCACTCTTTTTTTACATCTACATTTCCAAAGTACAGGCACACACAGGGGGGTTAGGGCTGACATTGTTTGTAGATGACTGCGAACCGGGTGCCATAGTGGGACGGACATCTGACACAGATATCCTTCAAAGGGGCCTCACAGATATGGATATCTGCTGTCAGGGACATGGCCTACAGCTAAATGCCAGGTTATGCATAGTCATACCCATCAGGAAGAACAAGGTCACCCCTGTCCGCCATATGGGTGGCAGTCCACTGATCACGGGGGGAATTACCAGGGATCTGGGGACCCAGGTTGTCAGTCACCATTCGTTCGACACACATGTTGCTATCGTGGTTTGGTAGGACTTCTACATTGCCCACCTGATCATGCAGGGATTCACATCTAGATCAGGGTAGGTCATCGTCTCCTTGTACTCATTACTCATTAGACCTATGATTGAGTACATTGCCCAGTTCAGAAGGTATCTGACCCGACACCTACAGCAGCTGGGAAGGCCCCATAGGTTCATCGTCAGACAGATGCAGGGTGTCAGGGATTTGTGTTGTACTGCCCCACTGTAAGGACTCCTGCTCCATTCAGTCACATACCACTTGTTCAGTGGTGACCTGTGCCTGACATATGAGGCCATGTCGACCCATATTTGATGACTATGCTTCACCTACTGGATCTACATCCCTCAGAACCACAATGGCAGGTGACGTGAACCTTGACACGGTCATTAATAGCATGTGTTGGAGTGACACATACATCACCCAGACACTCACTATGCTGTGGAACAACATCACAGTACATGTGAGGCAGAGAACCTTGCTAGCCTTGTTCGAGGGGGATATTGTCCATTGGATGGGGGATTGCACATATACCCCAGGGATTACATCATTGTCACTACTTGACAGAGGTACAGCAATATAATAGGCATTTTATCTCCGGACTGGAGGGTTGGCAAAGGTAACATAACTGTGGCCTAGGGTTGTGGCTGCCCTTGGGTAGATAGCCTACTCTGTACCTATGGACCTATGAACCTATGTTCATAGTTTGTCCCATTCACACTTGTCTATCCCCTATCCTCATTCTTGTGTGTATATTTCAGTGGCACATGATTGAACTATGTATTACCTGCAGGTATGCTGTCTACAGTGCACATACGTCACAGTTGATTACAGTGTATCTGTGTACCTACCTCTGTGATACTGAGGACTACCACACATCCTTCACAGCATTACATGCATATGTCCATTCTATTTTTCTTTGGCCTGAGGGGGGGGGTGTTAAGGCAACGGTCCCACGTGTTCCTGTTTGTGGACGTGTCATGGTGGTCTTTGACCAGCCTCCGTTGCTGTCGTGGGATGGACGGTAGTGTTGGTGTGTGTTTGGCATGTGTTTTCACTGCCGGTACATCTGTGGGAGGTGGGGTTGGCACATGTTCCTCTTTGCAGGGGGCCCCATCCTGGACATTTGTGTCATGCATCTACACTTGGCACGTGCCATATGTCCTGTGCTATTCCCACAGTCGTGTATGCCTTCCTGCATTACTACTGCGTGTTACTGGCTGTTTGTATCTGGTACGCATGGCTATTATGGTGGATAGCTTGGCCTATTCCCATGCTATGACATACCCATCCATCCAGGCATATACATGTTATTCCGTCCTTTGCGTTGGCCGTGGGTGTTTGCCCGTCCGGCGACGCTACTCTCCACGTGTGATGTCCCACCTTCCCCTTCTGTGCCTGTGGCACCCTGTTGGGGCGTCCTGCTTGGTGGGCAGATGTTCCGCCCTATGTGTTGTGTTTGACATGTCTGCATAGCTAATCATCGGTACGGTGGCTGAACATACCGCCTTGTCCAGATGTGTACAGTTATGGGCACCGTGGCGTGTGCACGCCTATGGGGTTTCGACAGGTCCATACCACATGTGGGATGTACACATTCTGCCGACACATTCACATGCAGCCATTTGGATATCTGTACCTGTGGTGGGATGTTAACATGTGGGGTACATATTTGCCTGCGTGGCACTGCCTTGGACAATACTTCTTACTACATTTCAGGTATGCCCATTGTGTGTAGGTGTGTAGCTGCGCAAGTCTGCTAGCTGGGTTGGGGGCACGGTCATACATGGGTGCGGGTTACATGCTATGACGGGGCTGTTGTGTATTACACTTGCATGCATGATTTCCACTTCTGGATATTATGCTTAGTCATACGCCGTCCTATGTGTATGCGACGAGCACGTTGCTGGGTGTGGTACATGTTGCTATACACATGTTTGCTTGTGTTTAGGGTATCTTGTTTCCTTCTTGTTGTTATATCAACACGGCTACCCGGCTGTGTACTCTCACTACTGCTGGTGACCATGCCCATGCCGCTACTTCTATGTGGTTGCTGCGCGCTGACATGCTGCGGTACACCTTCACTGGGTATGCCCACTGACAGTGCATTGCGGGACGGACACGGTATTATGCATATCCTTTGTTCCTTGGACAGGTACACTTTGGACTTCGTGGGTTAATGTTTGGTTCTCCGTTTTGTGTGAACGGGTACTATGTTGCATAGTCTGCGTACGTTTCATTATCCACGGGCCCTGGCTGGTGCGGTTACTATTGCAGGCGGCCTGTGGCAGTCAGCACTTTAGGTTGCTCATCGCCTGCCGGCTTGGCCACGCCTCCGGACGCATCCTACTTGGGCTCGCTCACGTGCCCTCCGCACGTGTCTGTGGATGCGGCGCACACTCATTACTATGCATATGGCGCTGCTACGCAGATTATTCACTGCACTGCCGGCGCAAGCCTTACACCGGCCTTGCGCCGAGCTTCATGAATCCCGGGGATAGATATATAGATATATATTGAACTTATGTGCATTATCATTGCTCCTGTAGCTCCAGCTATTATGTATTAACATTTCTTTGACTTATATAAAATAATATAACTTCTAATGTATATGATAAAACTCTTTGCTATTTGTCTCAGTACTACAGGCATATGAATGCTGAAAATGTTTAATTTTTATTGTTGTTCATTGTAAATATGTACTTTTATGTGACACTTTTCTCCCTTGGCCTCTGCTGAAAATAGGACTTGCTCCCAGCTGGACTTTCCTGGTAAATAAAAGACAAAAAATAAAGTGCCAGATGAGTCCAGAGGTATAGGTTTCTACACAAAGGGCAGCACAGGTGGGAAAGTAAAGCCCAATCCCTTCATAGGAAGGTAGAGAAGTAAAGATGATACCTTGGGTCTGGGGTTACAAGACAGGACTGCAGATGGAAGCACTAATAAAAGAAACTCTGGAATGTGGGATAGTTGCCATGAAAAGGAGTGAAGGACATTGAAGGAGAATGGAGGGATACAGAAGGGTGAATATAGCACACAGTGTACTGTACCTGACATAGAAGGGCAATTGATGGGTGAACACAAAGAAGGACAGGGCAAGGAGGCCTAGAGTAGCAAAATGCAAAGGCAGGAGGTGGCAAAAAAGGAGATGGAATTAAGTAACAAATGAGGTGAAAGATCAAAACCCTTAACGACATAGGGCACGAGGAATGAAAGCCTGTTGGAGGGGAAGTAAGAAGAGGCTGGGACCAATTCAAGGATCAAGAGCCAGAGATGCAGGACAGAAAAAAAAATACACTTTCTGCATTGCCACTTAGCTAGGGTTAAACTATTCTCAGTGCTATAAAGTCTGCTCTTTAAATTTTCCCTTAAAACTAGCCAGTTTTTTAGTTTTAGCACTCAAATCTATTTCTTTGAGCTCAGCATGTGTTCAGAACTCATAAACACTAAATAGGCTACAAATTACTACAGCACTCAACTTTCCTCACTTGTCTAGTGGAAAACAGTTTTTAGTACTTAATAAATAAGCACCTATCCAGGCATGTCTAAGGGTCAGCTCTCGGTGTTTTCTCCTGTCTACCTGATGAATCTGGGCATCTTGGGGCAATGCAGCAATTGCCTCATGTACACAAACAACCCTCTCCTCCTACCACCCAACACTACAACCTGTGAGAGATGCACTTATATAGCCAAACTGGAAGCAAAGCTCTCTTCATCCAAGACTGGACTAGACAGTCAAGAGGAGAAGTTAAACACTTGCACCACACCACACTCATCAAAAAGTTCCTCAAAACCTACACCACCAAAACAGACACATAGAAACACAAAACACACACCTACATTTATGGACGGAGGCTCTCAATAAAAATCTGTTCAAGCAACAGAGCCCTCCAAAACAGAAACACACACAACCTCCACCACCCAACACAACCCAAATGACACATAGCCCACAAACTCAGTGTGCCACTCAACCACAACTCATAAGGCATAACAATGTACCCAACACTCTAGTCATAGGTGACTCTATAGTCAGGCATGCTGATGTTCCACTCACCAGGCTAAACAAGGAGAAAGTTACTGTCAGCTGCCTGTCGGGTGCCAGGATCTGCCACATAACACACGCACTCAGGTCACTCCACAACAAGTACAAATATGATTCTGTCTTTGTCCATGTTGGTGTGAATGACCTGAGATGTACCTCCCTGGACTACATGAAATGAGCCATGGAGGATCTGTCCAGTCTTGTAGCCCAGGCAGGTATGATCCTAGCCCTGTGTAGCATCCTGCCTTCACCCAGAATGATAGCACAGTACAAGGACAAAATGATTGACTTCAACAATTGGCTAAGCTTCTGGTGTCATTCTAAGGGGATCCAGTATCTGTCTGCCTGGGATGACATGATCGACAGACCATGATGCTTTGCCAGAGATGGTCTGCACTTGTCGCTCTTGGGATACCAGATACTGGCTAAGGCTCTTGCCACCCCTATATTGCCTTTTTAGGCAAGGTTCAAATGATAAATTCACCACCGTAACAGGTACACGCAAGCAAAATCTGAGGGTAATGCTACTCAATGCAAGAAGTCTAAACCTCAAAATACATTCACTCGAGGCACTCCTTGAAATGGAGAACATTGACATCTGTGCAGTGACAGAGACCTGGTTCAAGGCTCCAGAGAGCAACCCTGCATTACCAGGCTATAATTCATACCACACCTTTTGGCCACCTAACCTGGACCAAAACACTAAAAGCAGAGGTGTGTCCATATTCATTAAGGATATCCACACCTCCAGGCTAGTTGCTCAGCATAATGCATCCGAGATTATCCATGTGCAACTAACTCTGGGCAAGACCGCAATCCAAACTGTAACTTGCTACAGATCCCCCATCATGCCCCAGGATTCTCACTCCTCTTTTCTTGATACACTGGAAAATATTAGGGTACAACCCAACACCCTAATAATGGGCAATTTCAACTACCCCACCATTAACTGGGAAAACTACTGATGTACCAACTCTTGTGCTCAACATTTTCTTTAATTCATAAATTCCAACGCCTTGGATCAACTTATCCACACCCCCACCAGGGGCAGCAATATCTTAGACCTGGTCATACCAACATGGGCGACCGGTGTTCCACACTAGAGGTCAATTCCTCATTGGTCAGATCCGACCACAAGCTAATCATGCTAGACATAAACATCCCACCCCCAACACCCATTAGGGAAAACACCGTAAAGAAATTTCTCCAAAGCCAACTTCATGCTTCTTAAGACAGAAGTGGCAAACTTCATGACACCCAAGCAGACTGACAATAGAGGTATGACTGCTGAATCCTATACAAATGCACTTTATAAACACTTACACGAGTTCATGGATCGTGCTATCCCTAACAGAACCAAGATGCTATCCTCCAAAAAAAGGAAGCCAATCTGGTGGTCCCCTGCCATAAACAAACTCTACAACAGAAGAACGAAACTGTTGCAAAAAAAAAAAAAAAAAGAGTAAAATCCCATGACTGGAGGAACTCCCTGGTCAGCCTCAGTAAGAAGCTGAGATCCCTCATAAAATCCTCCAAAGCTGGTTACAAAAACAAAATCACCACTGATTCTAAAGACAACCACAAAGCATTCTATAGCTATGTCAAGAATCTCAATGACAACACTCAGATCTGCTCTGAGTTACACCACAGTGGCACTAAATATACAGAGCCAAATGATATTGCCAACATCCTAGTAGTTAGGTTCAGTGCTAACTTTACCCCCTCTCTCACCTCCTAAAGGGCCCATCTCTATACTGGAAGAATGCAAAGTTCCTGTAATCGTGGCTGCACAGGTAAAAAACACACTCTCCAAAGCCAAGAACACAGCATCCATGGGACCTGACAACATCCCAGGCTCCATTCTACATGAACTACAGAATGAACTGGCACCCCACCTAAGCACCATGTTCAATTATAGCCTCACCTCAGGCTTTGTACCCACTGAATGGTGCACAGCGACAGTTATCCCAGTCCACAAAGGGGGAGTCACCACTGACCCCAGAAACTACTGCCCCATTAGCCTAACAAGCCTGGTCTGCAAGGCCATGGACTGTATCATCATGGAACTTATAAACAAAGACATTGGTAATCTCCAAACTCTAGACCCCACCCAGTTCAGGTTTGTAAAAGGCAGATCATGTCTCCTAAACCTGACAGACTTCTTTGAAGCAGTCACCAGAGCCATAGACTAGGGTAAGGTGGTTCACACAGCCTATCTAGATCTCGCCAAGGCTTTTGACACCATCCACCACTCTGGAATTATAGATAAACTCACTAAACTAGGTATAAATCCCTATGTCAAAAGATGGGTTGCCAACTGTCTCACTGACAGAACCCACACTGTGAAAGTAGCAGACTTCAAATCCGACTTCAGATCAGTGACAAGTGGAGTACCACAGGGTTCAGTCCTGGGTCCTTTCCTGTTTGGTATCTACTTTTCTAAAGTACAGGACACAGAACACAGAAGATCTTTGGCTAACGAAGTTCACAGATGACTGCAAACTAGTTGCCATAATTGAAACTTTTAAAGATGTGGACATCCTACAAAAGGGCCTCACTGAGACAGATGCCTGGTGTCAAAGCCATTTATTTTATTTTATTTTATTTTACATTTGTTAACCGGGGGTGTCTGACTGAGCTGAAAAGGCCCTTTTTCAGCAGAGGCCCGGGGAGAAAAGCTCCACAAAGAAAAATTACAGACACATTTAGTTATTTAGACATGATCAGTATACACACAAATTACAAGAGACATGTTTTTACAGTGGTATGCGGCACAAACAGTTACAGTGGAGAGAACAATCAAAAAATATTAATTTTAAAAATAAAGGTAAGTAATAGATTTGTGGTGTACAGCTGAACTTTGGAACATAGGTAGAATACATACATAGTACACAGGTACAGTACATACATTGTAGATTAGCCAGTGTTTGTGAGTAAGATTGAAAAAACTATTATCAATTGCTCTAGATTTAGTATGTATATGTTATCCGCTTTCACTAGCCTGGGGAGCAATCATGGCACTGCCAACTTTGCTTGAGATGTTGCCTGATGAGGTCTTTAAAGGAGGCTTTGGATGATGTGTTTTGAATGCTAGTAGGGACAGAGTTCCATTTTTTAGCCACCAAACTACTATATAGTGCATCTCCAAAGCTATTGTAGCTGTTGGTGACTTCTAGTAATAGCTTGCTTGATGATCTAAGAGGCCTTTTGGCTGAGTGATGTTGTACTAGGTTTTTGAGGGCAGGACACTTATTGGGGAGGTAATAGATAGAATGACAGAGGCAGAGCTGATTTTAGGTTAGGAGGTTGGGCAGTTCAAGCCAGTGGAGCTGTCTCAAAGCAGTACAGTGATGAGTTCTATATGAGCAATTTGCAGCAAAGCGGGCAATTCTGTTATAGCAAGCTTCCATTTTGCTTAGTTCAGTTTTGTTGATGTTAGTCAGAATGGGAGATGCATAGAGTAGGGTGGATAGAAGTTGGGAGCGAGCAATGGCTGATCTTGTGTTGTTGGTAAGAAATGGTTTGATATGGTAGAGTGACCCCAGTTTAGCATGTACTTTTTTAATAGTTAAGTTCAAATGACTATCAAATTTTAGGTGGGAGTCTATGTTTATTCCCAATAGATTAGCCTGTGTCACTGGAGCAATTGGAGTAGCATTTGTGGAGTAGATAGTGAATTGACTGTTAGTGTTTTTGTTAGAACTGGTTATAATCATAAGCTGAGTTTTCTTTGGATTGAGGATACGTTGGGCTTTGGTAAGGTAGTTTTCAACGTCAGATAATGCTAGTTGAGTTGTTTGCAGGAGGGTGGGAATGTTTTGTGCAGCACAGATTAAGGTAGTGTCATCTGCATACTGAATTATAGATGCATGCTGTGTGGAGGTGTGAAGGTCATTTGTGAAAACTGTGAATAGTAGTGGTCCTAAGATAGAACCCTGTGGGACTCCTATAGTTATGGGCTGCTGAGGAGAGAGAGAATTTTCCCATTTCACAGCTTGGTACCTGTCAGTTAAGTAGCTTTGGAACCAAGTAAGAGTGGAATTAGATAGATGATATTGGTTTAGTTTGTTTAGCAGGATTTGGTGTGAGACTGTGCCAAATGCTTTGGACATATCCAAAAATGAGTTGACACTTGTAGACCTTCATTTTTGAGACTGTTTACTGTGTCTGTGAAGCAGAGGAGAGCTGTAGTGGTACTATGGGCAGGTCTCAAACCATGCTGAGTAGGTGACAGGATGTTGCAGTCTAGGAGATAGTTTAGCATCTGGGTATGGATGCATTTTTCTAGGATTTTGGCCAGGGGGGAGAGTAAAGCAATGGGTCTATAGTTATTAAGTTCAGTGGAGGTCCCGCCTTTACGTATGGGTGTAACATAGGATATTTTCCAGAGTTTGGGCACATAGTTTTCAACAACTGATCTGTTTTTGAGAGTGGAGACTAGGATAGCAATAGCATCTGCTGTGAATTTCAAGAAATAGCTGGGGAGTAGGTTGGCTGCTGTTGATGAGGTTTTTAGTTTGGAGAGCATGCTTTTAATTGAAGTGGTGGAAACTCTTTTGAGGGTAAAGCTTGTATTAGTGTTATTTGTGTTGGGGGGGATAGTGAGGAAGGAACTGTCCTGTGATACTAAGGACAGAATTGAGTTCACAAAGTGGGAGTTGAATTGTGTTTCGATGGGAACTTTAGTGTCAGGGGTGGTTGGTTTGGGGGTAGCCTTTTGGGTGGATTTTAGTAGCTGGTTTACATTTTTCCAAAATTTTTGCGGGTTGTGTTGGTATTTAGTTTGTAATGTTGTGTAGTAGGATTTTCTGTCCAGCCTAATGCATTTTTTTGCATGGTTGCGCAGTTCTTGGTACTTAGTTAGGCTTTGTGTTTCTTTGTTTTTTTGATAGTAATGCCAGGCAGTGTCTCTGGACTTGAGGATTTGTTTGGTTTCTTTACTAAGCCAGGGGTTTGTAGAGGTTCTAACCTTGATTTTGCGCAATGGAGCGATAGTGTCTAGGTGTTGTAGAAATGTTTTGTTGAAATATGCTACAGCCTGGTCAAGTGGGAGGGTTTTTAGGGGGGTCCAGTCACAGTTACACAGTAAAGTGTTAAGGACCTCAGGAGAGAATTTGTTTGTGTTTCTAGTGGATATATAGTTAGTGGTTTTGCATATGCTTGTTCTACTACATATAAAGTATATTATGTTGTGGTCACTTAAGGTGTCTGGGAGACTGCCTGTGTGAGGGTACAATGTGGGGTTGCTAGTTAGGACCCAGTCAAGGATGGATTCCCTTTTAGATTTTTTATCACACCTAGTTGGAATTTGGACTAGCTGCTGGTAGCCATGGAGATTTATTAGATTACTTGGTGGTTCTGATATACAGGTGGACCAATCTAAGTTGAAGTCCCCCAGAATAAGGGTTTCTTGTGAGTATGTGGAAGAACACCAGGATAAGAAGTCTTCAAGGCTAGCAGGTATATTACCAGGTGGAATATAGATCACAATTGTGGTGATGACCTTTTTAGGGTGAAGTTGAAGTTGTGAGATAAGTATGTCCCAATTATTGGGGGAGGAGTAGGAGTTTGGTAATTGATGGACAGTTAAGTTGGACTTGTTGAGTAAGGCAGTTCCACCCCCTTTACGAAGTGGTCTGTCTTGTCTAATGATATTGTAGCCGGTAGGGAGAACGTCTGAGTTAGCTATGTTTTTATTTAGCCAGGTTTCTGTTAAAGCAACTATGTCTGGGGAGTAGTGTGCTATTGTGGCCTGGAGTTCAGGTATTTTATTTTTGATACTTCTAATATTAATATTTAGCATTAAAAGATGGTTGGTTTTGCTGCTATTGTTGATTTGCCCAGGGATGAAGAAAGTGGGGGTGTTATGTTCTGACATTTGTGTTGGAGCAGTTTATGTTGGACAGGATGGATTTGGGCCTGGGTTGGGGTGGATATCCCCACTTATGGTGAGCCTGGAGTTAAAATGGTTATACAGATGTTGGAGTTTGGTGAGGAGTGTGAGAAAGTATTGTGTTTTTTTGGAGTAGGAATGAGAGCATATGTGTTTAGTTCTGAATTGGTCTGTTATGTAGTTCTTGAATAAGTGTGGGCAGATATTATTATAATGTGTATGAGAGTGCATAATGCAGTGTTGTGCTACTAAGTTTAGGGATATTGCTAGAGTGATAACTTGTGGTGTTGCACAGAATTATGAGAAGACAGACTAGATTTAGTTGTGTGATAGTCATGGTTATAAAGTTTATGTTGTTTCTAGGTGGGGGGTCCGAATAGGAATTATAGGGTTGCACTATATGTGGATTGGGAAGTAGTGTGGGTGATGCAAAAAATGCCTAGTGGGAATGAGAGTGATTGGGAGTATTTTGTGTGGAGCAAGTTGGTGTGGTTTAATATGATATGACTTGAGGAGCTGTGATTGGTGGAGGTGATGTGAGGGTGAGCTGTGGGTGTGGCTATGATTACTATAAATGTAGAGGTAGTGGGGGTAGGAGGGAATAGGGGGCAGGGCAGGGGAGCAGAGAGGGCCCGAGCATTAGTGAGGGTGAACGGAGCGGGGCAGAGCCAGAGCCAACCAAGGCAAGAGAAAAAAGTAAGTATTACTTTACAAATCTGAACACGTTTAAAACAAATTCCTGAGGTCTAATGGCTTACCGGCTAGCAGAATGTAATTGCTGAAGAGCACTTGTGTCCTGGTGGGAGACTAGAAATTTAAAGATGGCTCCATGCTCAGCAGGATTCTAATATAGACTTTGTATTGGGGGAGGGAGATAGCACAAGGGGTGTAAACCAGGTGGAATGCAAAGAAACCAGAGAGACAATCAGTGGAAATCAGTGAAGGCCTCAGAGGGGTAAGTAATAATTCAAACTACCTGTAAAGTGAAGGAGAGAAGAGACAGCAAAGTTTATTAAGGTTGGGAGTGTGTCTTTACATTGACTTGCTGATTAGTAACCAGTTTGTGCACAGATTTGAGTAGGGAGATACATTAGCAATGATAGAGATGCAAATAAACAGGTGATCCTCCAAGTGATACAAACTAAGGCAGAAAGAACTGAGAGGGCTGCTTGAATGGTTAATTTAATTTAGTCACAGGGATGTGAATTAAATCTACATTGTCTATTGGACAGTTAGGATTACTGTACTATCAGGGGGGGGGGGCACAAGGCTACAACAGTCAGTTTTATTAGCAAGCTGAGAACTACTAAGAAACACTGCTAATGTAATAGCTTCACTCTCATAAAATATACAAGTAGAATGCCTGGGTGGACTGACCCTGCTCTTGAGGCTCAAAATGTATATCCTTGTTTAGTTTGCAGTACTGATTCCTTCTGCTACTGTATGGGTGGGGTGGTAGCCGCAGACTGCAGAGTTGCTTGAGTGTGCTCGGAAGAGAGAGAGAGAGAGAAAAAAAAGAGAGGATGAAGCTAGTAGAAGGAGACAAAGACAGGTGAAAGGAAGTAATGAGGAGATAGGAGGGTGTAGAAGATACAAGTCTGAGGATAGTGTGGATAAAGCAGGAGAATAGATGCTACTGCTACAGTTTGAGAGTGCTTCAACAGTAACTACATCACAGTGCCATAACTTAATTTGGAAACAGGTTAATAAATCATACACAATACATTTATCAGCCAATTATCCTGTGCATACAAGAAAAAGGAAAATGAACACAACAGCACAGCTGAAGCAGTAGCAGATACAACTGGCCTCAAGCTCAATGCCAAAAAGTGCATTATCATCCCCTTTGGTAAAAACTCTGTACCCATGAGCTACCACATAGGTAGTAGTCTACTTAACACTGAAAGTGTGATAAGAGGCCTTGGGACACAGGTGGACAGTAGTCTCTCTTTTGATAATCACATCGCCACAGTAGTCAGGAAATCCTTCTACATGGCACACCTCGTCACAAAAGGTTTCTCATCCAGGAAAAAAGAGGTAATTGTTCCCCTCTACTCATCACTCATTAGACCCATTATAGAGTACAATGCCCCTTTTGGTATGTACCTCACAAGACATCTGCAACAGCTGGAAAGGCCACAGAAATAACTCACAAAGAGGATTACCAGCCTCAAACAGATGCCCTATGCAGACCGTCTCAAAAAACTCCAGCTTTACTCCGTCACATATCGTCGATTCAGAGGTGATCTCTGCCTAACATACAAATCTATGTCAAACCCAGGGCTGTTGGACATGCTCCACTTAAAGAAATCCCAATCCCTCTAAACTACATGCTCTAGGGACCTAAATCTTGTCACCACAATAAACAGAACATGCTGGAGGGATAGATTCCTGTCCCAGAGACTTCCCATACTCTATAAGAAACTACCTATCTATATCTAACAAAGCTCCTCATTAGCATTCTTCAAGAAAAATCTTGATGATTGGATGGGAAATAGGAAATTCACCCCGGGGATCACCTCTGGGGCTCTGCTCGACAGGGGCACAGGAAAATAATTTTCCTGGGTGGCGAAAGTCAGGATACCTTTTTGGCTAGGCTTATTTAGGCCCTAGGGCCAATAGCCTAGTACCTACCTATGAACCTATAAGATGCACAAGCTTATGATGAAATATAAGAGGAGGCCTGACAAGAAAAGAGGAAACATGTAGAGAAGGAAACAACAAAGGAAATAAAAAGACCAGGCAGGGGCAAAATGAGAAGTGAAGGAAGGTTTGGCTGGAGGGGAGAAAAGAAGACCATGATGGGGGTTGTGCAGAAAGTCTTAAATCCATTTGAAAGGGAATAGACAGTTAAATGTTTTGTCAGGGAATAGGCAGAAATGGGACTATTAAAGGAGACAAAATTGATAATAAGAGAAACAAATAATATGGTGAAAAGGGACTGCAGTATAGGTTAAGCAGAGCATGTAGACAGGTGGCCATCAAGGAGTAATAATTATGTTTAGGAAAGGGTTAAATCCATAGAAACTGACAGGAAGAACTGAAGACAGTACATGTGCCATTTGGCTGGCACCAAGACAGCAGAAAGATGGGGAAAAGGTAAAGTATACTAAATAAACATGAGCAGCGTGCTTATGGATGCTTCTTATATTTTTATACTTTCATTAGCTTTTACTTTATGGCCAAGGAGAACATCAGGAAGCTCAGCCACATCACCCAGGACTGGAAGAAGACTAACAAAGTCCCCCATTAAGAAGATTTTCCTCACATATCTGAGGTGAAAATTTGTGACCACCCATCCAGCCATCCAGACTGGCTTTGAAGGCTGTTAGGGACTTTGCTCTATATGTAAGGGTAATCTATTCAAAGAACAGGGAACATGTTGGCTTAGGCAGCAGTTGCTCCATCTGGCAGTATTGATGTGATAATATAGGTTTAGTTCTCTAGAGTGGATGTTTGCTTTACTGCCAGTTCTGTTTAAGTGAAGGAGTTCATAAAGTGGCTGGGTCATTTGTAGAAGAGAAGGCTAAGCAGAGATCAACCCTCAGGAGTCTGTATGAGACTTGGTAGAAGGAAAGGTTTGTACTCTATGAAAGTAATTAAGGGTATTGAAACCTGAAATCTTTTTTGGTGAGGAAACATTGAGATCTCTTGACACTGGTATAAATGGTAAGTGAGGTGCATGCTAAAAACGGCATCACATTCAATGATGGCCTTAAAAAGGGAAGAATAATCAGGGACTCTAACTTCTCTGAACATGAAGACGCTACCATAAAGGATAAATCATGCAAGGTAAGAAGGATTTTATAACCACCCCAAAAACATGATAGTCAAAGAACATTCTGTTATCATAACAATTACCCAAGTCCTTTATGACTGTGTCTTACTTAAGTGGACATTATCGGTAAGGTAAGTAGTAGTGATGTGGGAAGTGGTTGTTGTATTACAGTTACCAAAGGAAACTATACAGAATTTCTTTGGTATAACTTTTACTGGATATTCTGAGTATCTGTGTGAAATCTGACAACCTTTTCCTGTCCGCAATCATCAGTAAACTTGGTTAGCTATAGTTAGCCGATACCAGCTTTCATGCCAAACAACTATGAACCAGAGATGAGAAGGCCCAAACAGCCCTGTGGGACACCACTTGTGACACAAAAAATGTAGTTAGGGTGAGGCAAAGTGGGCAGCCTTCCCAGGCACAAGGTGTTAGAGGGTACAATTAGTAAAATTTTTTTTTTCTCCCACAGCATGTCCTCTATGTGACAGTACAGCTTGAGGGATTTTGGACCAGGCATTCCTTTGTAGGGAAGGGAGGAGCACCAGATCAGAGAAAGAATATTTTTTTCTTTTTGCTCTCATGTAGAGCATGAAAGGGTAGAGCATTAGGTGAAGTTATGGCTTTAAGATCAAACTGGAAGTTTTTTTTTTTTTCTTTTTTTTTTGGCTCCTCAACTTAATGTTGATTGGCTTTTCTAAGCGCTGTTAATATCATGTTTCATGGTAGGGACTGAGTTTTTCCAGTACTTTCTTAAGGGCTTTCTGACTTTCTCAGCCAGTAAGACTTTGCACTTTTTTCTGTAATCAGTAGTAGTAACAATGGGCACCAAATGAGCCAGCTATGATCTTGCCCCCAACCTTAACTCTATGGGATCAGCTACATAGCCAACTGCCAATCTAGTGAACTATATGTGGCTCATTGTTTTTGGGGGAGTTTGCCATTAATTTTACCATGGGAGAAAAGTGTTGAAGACTTTATTGAGGACCAGATAGGTAGTGTGAATTTTATGACCCTTAGACATGGTCTCAGTTACCCTTTCAAAGAATTCATCCAGATTGAGCACCCATCATCTCTCATTTTACAAAACTAAAGGTAGGAGTTTACCTATATCATTTATTAATTCAGTTATAATAATTTCTAAAGTCTTGTTAATAATATTTGTGAGACAAACAGAACTGTAATTCACAAGCTCAGTATAAGGAACACCTTTTTGCAAGGACAGCATGACTGTTATCCACACCCTGGGGGTGTAAGTAGTAGAGTGATCCAGGATGAAGAGTGATTCAGGATGAAGATTTGACTGAGTTGTTTTGCTAGATGGGACTCCGCAATTAATATATACCCAATGATATTGTCAGGAAGATGGAACTGGTGTTTGTAATGCTGGAAGTGGAAAAAGGGCTTGTCTCAAAGTGAATATTGACAGGGAGGATTGAGAAAGAATGGTGGGTGGAGTGAAGCTGGAAGAGAAATTAGCAACAAGAATATTATAGCAATGTCCATGGTATGAGGGAGGGAGATATCATTAGAGAGAAGTTCTGTAAATAATTTAGTTTACTTATCAGCTTCCTTATACAGCTGAATAAGGTATTTTGTTGTCTTTTGACTTAGTTGCTGGTCTTGCATTCCCTAATGGTAAGCTTGAGAGACTTGCTTACATTTTAAATCCCCTTTATAATAATGAGCAAGACATCTTTTGGAGATGACCAGGAGATTTTTCTTTTTTTAGTCAGTTTGTTGATATGGTAGTTCCACCCTATGGTTTAGGGTTAAACTTGCAGTTATGCCTACACTAGACTTGTACAGGTGCTTCTGTGCAAGAGGGAGTAAAATTCAAAGTCATGGACAGTAGCTTCAGGTACAATTTTTGCTGGGAAGCTATAACATCTGTAATAAACATTAAGATCAGTAAATTGTAATTAATTAATTTTGGAGTAATCTCTGAATGTAAATGAGTTATTAGGGTTCACAACCCAGGTATTCAGAGGAAAGGTCACAGTGAAATGATGAGACTTGACTAGAATTGGAGTATCAAGTAGGGTGGTACAACTGGGGAAACATTTGTAGGACAAGATTCAAAGTACTGACATTTCTGATAGGCAGCAGGATGATTTAAACAAGTGTACTGGCATCTATGAAGTCCAGAAATTTCAGGACATATTAGTTATTGGTGGTATATATTTTCCAGTTTACATGTGGATAGTTGAAGTTACCCATAAAAAGATATTTGGTTCAATGTTTAAAATTTTTGATTTTTTTAATATTTAACTTTATTAGCTAGTTAAGGTATTCTGCATGTTTTGAAGAGGTCATAGTTGCGATTCTATAATTGGGTATAATGTGATAGTTAATGTTTTTAAGTGTAACCAGCTCCTGATTAGTATCATTCAGAATCTGGTAAAAGAAAACAGGGTTAAGAGTAAATATGGATACTCATCAGCTGTTGCTTATGGATCTGAATGCGTGATAAGCTATCTACCATAGAACAGAGGAAGTGTTTTTATTACATTTGATCAACATTTCTTTAGTCATACAAATGCTGATATCATTGATGTAATCAAAGGCTCGACTAATGAGATTTTGTTCTTTATGCTATTCAGCAGAGCTACCTTGATATTATTTGTATTGGAATTTGTTATGATAGGACGTCCATCAGGGGAACTCTTCCTAAGGGAGTCATGGGGTAGCAAATATTTAGGCCAGTATTTGAAAACAGAGATGTGAAAGGTGCAAGTTATCCCCGGCAAATTGGTGGTGGTTGGGGGGAGCATTTCATCCTATGCAGACACATACTGTATGTTCTCTAGAATGACGCCAGTTTACTAGCCAGTTATTGAAACAATTATTTTATTCTTGAATTTAGGTATCAGTTTTGGCGATGGTAGAATTCTGTTTAATGCCAGGGCTTTGTCATTTTCAGTCAGGAGTGGAAAGCTTATCACTCTCTTTCTATATCTCCCCATAGGAGTAATGGCTTTCACCCTGTTGTGGGCAACTTCAAGGTCATAATCAGATTTGGGGTGGTGCAGGGTCCTTAGCACCCTAGTGGCATTTCTAAACTTACCAGATTTTAGCAGAGAAGGAGATGTCACCCATTCCTTTGCAAACCTGGTAAGTGTTGTGTCTGTATGTAAGTCTTCCAGTGGAGTCACCAATGACTAAGACATGAAATAAGTATCCTGTTATTAAAATAATTATTTTATTCATGTCTGGGATGTACTTCAAGTTCTTGGGACCATAAAGGTACAATGTTTCAGTACAGGTGACTTCCACTAGCAGAAGCTGTGGCATTACTATTTTATTTAATTTATGTATTTAACATTTATTAACCAGTAAAGTCCAACTTAGAACAAAATCAATTTTCAGCAGAGGCCCTGGGAGAAACACTCCAGATGCATGTTTTATGATGTGGGAAGAAACAGGAGCACCCAGAGGAAACCCACACAAATACAGGGAGGACATGAAGATTTCACACAAAAGGCACTCCAGCCAAGAATCTAACTAGAGCGCCACTTGCTGTGAGGTGACAATGCTACCGCTACACGACTGTGCTATCCACTGTATTGTTGGTCATTTCGCTGAGATAAGAGGTTAAGATGTTTATTAGGCCTAGAAGGCCTATGTATTTTATTGTTGCCTCAGCATGTGCAGTAGTGATGTTGTGAAACTGTGGTAATTTAGTGCAGCTCTTATTGTACTTTTTATTGACCATGATTGAGGCAGGGAGACTAACCTCCAGTTTACGTAAGTGCGTCTCTCACAGGTGGAATCTTTATATGCAAAGAGAAGTGAGTTGTCAGCAAAAATGATGGAGTTAACTATGTTATCTCAAAAAATCATAGGCTGCCTAAGGATGACGCAAAAGTATGCTGGGACTCCATGATAATAGGTAGTGTTTTTTTCAGGTTAGATGCCCACAGTTAAAAAAATGTACGCATAGTATAGATCTAAAATCTCTGCAAGGAGTTAGTCTGACTAAGATGTATTTCTTACCAGCCATGCTGAGGATATTCAGCTTTACCTTGCTGTCTCTGTCAACAGTCAGTACCTGACTTTATCACCTTTGGCAACTGCTTGGAGTCATTTCTTCAGTCATAAATAACAGAATCAGCTGAAGGTCTACCTGGCAAAGACTTGGATGAAATTGGTGCATGCCCTTAACCATCCATCACACCTTCATCTTCCTTCTCCTTTATAATATATGAGAGGAATAGAATGGAATTTGGATCCCATTACCCTAACTTGGGTGTGATTCATTATAATGTACTTTCCTTGCAGCCAGATGTCCACTTTTCTCATGATTATATTTTTATCTCAAGTATATTGCTTAGGTCTGGAGCGTTCTTCTATCACTGGTCATTGTGATATTTATCAGTGCACTGGTGTCATCTTGCCTAGACTATTACAAGGTCCTTTACCTTGGCTTTCAGCTGCAAAGAGTACAATTTCCATTACACAGACACAAGGGTGTCTGCAACACCCTTGGTTATTACCATGTCAGTGTAAATAAATTTTGTGTTCTTACATTCCAGGTAATGCAATGCATAGGCCAACTAGGTGGCCACCTAGGGCACCGCTCTAGCAGGGGCACTTTTCCAGTATTTATTTGGTGTAGGTAGACCAGGATGGGGGCACCAGGTGGTGTGAGGGGGGCACCATGGAGCCCTTTTGCCTAGGGCACCACTTGACCTAAAGCCGCTCCTTACATCTTGCTATTTGAAATGGCTTCTGGTACATTACATTTCGGCTAGGTCCATCATATCCTCAGGAGAGGGGCTATGGGCTGTTCTGAGATCCTGCTGAAAACTTAAGGGAGCTTATGCTTTAGTTATTCAGCTATAGTTTGTTGGAATCAGTGACCTTCTGATATTCTGATGTTCATCTCCAAAACTCCCCTTCAGAAAGTCTATTAAATTTCATTACTTTGGGACACTCTACCTAAATCCATCTGACGTTTTTCTACAAGAAACCTTTACTTAGACAGATAGTAAGCATACCTACATCATTCTGCATAATATGCGTGCCATTTTCACGACTATTAATTGCCTAGTGAATTTGTTTTTGGAAGAAGGAATATCCACTCAAAACGTATGTGTACAATTGGCAGAGTTGTCGAATCGTCAGCTCTAAAGTCATGGATAAGTCCAAAAATAATTAAAGACAATGGTACAAAATCAGGAATATTTTTTTAAGCAGTAATACTTTTTTCTTAGATGAGCATCTTAAGAAAAACACAAAGTGCCTTGTTTAGTACCATTAACTCAAATAGTTTTGTCCAAACATTACAGCTTTCACGAGGTGATAGAGACAAAGTTTAAAGAAAATAGGGGTGGTAGGGTTAAAAGAAGTGCACCAAGGTTTGCGGGGTGAATACTTGCGGCACGTCCTCCCCTGGTTCACAATGGGTTTCAAGTGATTCTTCTCTGACACTCCATAAAACACAATGTAGCTTATTAAAGTTTTGCCCCCTAAAGAGTATTAGATTGCAGGTAAATGGTAGGTCATTTTAAGTTTGTGTGTTTTACAAGTCTGTACTGAACCGGTAAAACTCCGTGTCAGTGGTTTGAGGAAGCACCAGGAAATACCTTACTCAGAAATGACTTGGAAATTTAAGTTTCGAAATGACATCAGTAAAACGTGAGGTAAGCTTATACTGACCTGTTTTCCACCAGTGTTATCTGCTCTATAAAAGATGCTGCCTGCACACTTTAAAAGTACTTCTAAGACAAAGGTAAGATGTATTTGTAATCCCTCATCTGTTTTCTTACTTTTATCATTGCATTTGTCTTGTCATTCAGCATATTGTAATTGTCTGTTTCTTTTTATATTTGTAGACATTACAGGTGCAAACAGACATGGCACGACAAATACGTTTAGCTCTCCTGGTAGCTGTATTGCATTTCTTGCATTTAGTTTTGGCCGCCCCTTTGCTGAAGCAGCATAAGAGACCTCCGACCTGTGTTATCAATGGGCATTTCTTAGATGGATCTCACATAAGAAAGACCATATACTCCTTGGCACAAGAAGTAAGTGATATTTAATTTAATCTGCATTTACAATTATCAGCAAGTGGGGACTCCTTGCTCTTCTGGGAATGACTCTCCAGGCAGTACCTGAGTGAGATGCTGCTCTGCGTACTTTTGCGCCCTCGATTGGTACCTCGAACCTTTCCACAAGGGAACCGAACAGAAACGTTATTTTATCTCAGTATGGCTCTGCACTTGTTTCTTAACAGGTGACAAAGCCAAAAACAATGTGGGGGGTGGCTAAGTGAGGGGCAATTTTAAATATTGCTGTAGTTTACGTAAAAAGTTAATAGAAAAGAGCTTTTCAGCACCCATTTATTGAACAAAAAGACGTATGGAACTCTGATTTCCTGCATTACTGACTGACTGTAATCTTCAGTGATTTACCCCCCAAAAAATAAAAAAATAAACACATACTAATGGCGGTAAAATATCGTGGAAGTCTGCATCTTGCATCTCTGATTTGTGCTTGAAGGTACAGGAGCTCACAGCATGCAAACTGTCATTGTCTAAACTAATTGTCCTTTACCCTGCAGGCAAGAACACAAGATGAGGACACAGACACAAGACTTATTGGAAAAGAATTGTATTTGAATTTACGGGTTAGTAGCAAAATATAATCTTAAACAATACTGATGTTACTTTGATGTGCGCAGCTGATTTACACATGTGCTCTATTTGATATGGTAGGAGAAGGAAGATAAATGCTACCTGTTAAAAGAAGTCACCAACTACTTCGTCCAGGACATTCTAGCGGTAGAATTGGAGGACAGGTATCCCCACATCAGAACCGCTGAGCAGTTCTTTGCAATAGTCACTGAACAGTTATCTGGCTGTGTAAGTTTTCCATCTATAATCATTATTTTGTGTGGCTGAAACGTAGTGAACAATTACTTTGTAAGAAATTATTGTCGGAGATATAATTACTTTGTTGATACATGCATACTTAATTTAGTATTAAGCCTAGCATCATGTAATTTATGTTTAAGAAAAAATATCGTCTTTATTTTCTTAACTCGGTGAAAGAATGCGAAACAAATATACCGAATCACGTTTGTTTCTTTTTCCCATGTAGAAACCAACGGAGAACAAAGTTTCTTTCCACAGAAATCTCGAAGTATTAAAACGAAAAACAAACGGGGTAATTATCTAATTTTGATTGTGCAGATTTCTGAGATTTCATATTGCTGAAGATTTCTTCTTCTAGTATTTAGTAGAGTATTTCATTCAATACATTGTAAGGTAGAAATAGCACATTTTTTATTAAAACGTATGTGGGCTAGGCTAGTTGGCAATTAGAAGACTGAGAGTGGCGATTTCAATTTCCTTAAAAAAGTATTAAAGGAGCGTGTTTTAATTAACATTAACCATAACCTTAAAGAAAATAGTGTGAACTATCATTACAAAGGGAGTACAGATGACACATATTAACTGCTCACTGTACCATTCATTTGTACTGTGGGGTATTATGCCCCCCACACTGTTATATATGGAAACACGTGTATATGTGTTTGTTTGTAAATATATATATATATAGAGAGAGAGAGAGAGTGACTCACAGAAACAATGCTATCAACTCTATTAAGATATAAATCAAGACAGATCCTTAAATCACTCCAGTCTGAAATTAATGGCACTTTCAAGTATTACTTTCATCAAGCATTGCTAGAAAGCATAGCTGTGCTACACTGGTGCAGAAATATCTGAGAGATCACTTCCAGTGGTTTAGAGCACCTCTTTGACCCTGTAGCTGTGGGGTAGAAACATTAACTAGTGAATCACTGTTCTTGGAAATTATGCAAATTGTCTGTAATATTGTGACAGTCATTGGTTAATTCAATGGGTGGAAAAATAAGGGGAACCCCTACTGGACAATGTTTGTTTTCAGAGAGGAGTCAGGCTGTAATCATAAAATAGAATGACAAATGGTTAGCAAAAGAAATATTATGCATTAAACATCAAAATACAACTAATGTTAGAAAGCAACTTATGCAAACATTGGCAAACACAATTATAATTACATTCATGTAGAGCGATAATTAAAGAGAAGAGATGGGGGAAACTGGAAGAGAGAAAGGGGTAAGCGTTGTAGTATTGTATGTAAGGAGAGAGAGAAAGCATTAAAAAAGTAATAGCAGAGAAGGGAAAAGTTAGCTATGCATAGGTGATATACTACTGTCATAAATGCATATGAAGAGAAGCTATTTTTTTAGTCTATCACAAATGTTGTGGATAGATACCCACTTTACGGTTACAGTAAACGATCTGGAGAATTCCACTTTGTCATAGACATTCATTATTACTACTATAGCAGTGATAGATAATTATTTCTGGTTAATAGAATTAATCTGTACTTCTTTTGTGCAGGTACACAGGTATAGTTATGCAACAAAATAACTATGATAAAAACTGATATATAGGATAAACAATAATTCATGATCATCTGACAATCCTACACTGTGAGCATCATCAGCTTAATAAATGAATTTAAACGTTTTCTGTTTATTGCAAAAACATGCATCTTATTCAAAGTCAAAAGGCTTGAGCACTAAACTGATCTGGGTATGATATAAACACTATATTAGTCACCATAGAATATCTACAAACAGACTTAATTCATAGATAGATTTTTTGGTGTTTGGAAAATGGAAAGGAGAGACATAAACATGCATGCATTAATTACTAAATTCAGTTAACTGGTTAAGAGTCAGCTGGTGAAATTGTCTTTATAGCCACAAACCTGCAAAAGATCAAAAAGACAAAAATAAACATCAGGTTTATAGTAGAGATCAAAAAGTTGGGGTGTCAAAAGAAGGGCAAAGTTTATTTCTTTTAACCTTGGAAGGTGCTTTTTGTTTACATTAATATTTGTGGTAAAGTAGTTCTTGGATGGATTGATTTCATATTTTAGGAAAACATTTTTTTTCACTTTTTTGTATTTTAGAATTTTTTGAATCAGTGCATGTAGCAACATTATTGTGGTATATGGGTTGTAAGGTGTGAACAATAATGTAGAAATGTTCTGGTAATAATATCTATAATAATTCATTTTATTTTTAACAGTTTAATTACAGAAATACTCAAAAATATAAGCTTATGTTTAACTCACAGTCTGTTTTAAGAAACACAAGAGACACTGTCAAGACAGGTTTCTCTCTCACTAGTAGGTTGAATTTAACTGTTTGAAATGTAAAATATGTTGCAGTACTATCTTATGTTTTATATATATTAACATATATTATATATATGTCAACACATGTACAATAGGACTAGCCACTTGTTATGAGAAAGCTTATTGCCATAAGAAAGTGATGTATTTTAAAACATCTCTTAATCTGTTATTCATCTTTGTAATTTCCAGAGGGCAGTTTAATATTATTTTGTTAATAGATTTTTCTGAAATAAGGTGAGTGGAAAACAAAATTACAATAGCTAGGATATCAGATCCCAGGTTATTTTGAGACAAGATGCTGCTTTGTTGAATTTCAGTTTAGAGTGCAGTGATTTTGGAGATTTGTTTTAGTTGTTTTAGTATTAGTTGTTCTAGGTTTTACCCTGGAATTTCAAAATTTGAACAGAAATGTGGTTGGATTGGTTTCAGCCTCCCAGACATTATATGCAAGTCACTCCAGAGAAAAATTATACTATTTTAAAATTGATGTGATTTTGAAGGTGCTACAGTGATGCAGTTATTAGATTTGCTTCTTCACAGTGATTTTACTTTAACTGATTTGTCAGGTTGTGTGTCTTCCTTGCAGAGGTTAGATGTTCCCCCTGTGTTCCCAGTATGTGTATCTTTTCAAGGTCACTGAATTCATTCCACATCTCCAAAATACATAATAGATGGGAAATTAAGATTACAAATAGCCCCTAGGTATGCACATGTTGTGTGTGTGTGTGTGTGTGTGTGTGTGTGTGTGTGTGTGTGTGTGTGTGTGTGTGTGTGAGGGTGGCATCACAATAAGTTTAAAACATGTCAGAATATTTTCCCATTCCTTGTAACTCTGAAGTGGGTAAGAATGTTCTGAAAATAAATGAATGAACATGAACTTTTTTTTATAATGTCTGCTACTGTTCCTATAACTAGTGACATGAACCCCTTAAAGTATTTCTTCATTGCAGTGGTGATTCCAAGAATCTTTTTACAACTCAAGTAAAGTTAACAGACTAGGAATTTTAGGATTTTGTTTAATATGTACTTTTGAAGAGAATTCACATCAAATATCATGAAATTTTCAAGCATCTCACTATCATATTCTGATTTAATAAAAGCTAATCTGTGTTGTCACTGGCCCTTCCCTTAATTATTTTAAATATTTGTGTTAAATCCTATTTGGTCATTTTACTTTATTTTTAATTTAGTTTCATCAGAACATTTATTTTGCAAAATGGCTATGACTGAGTTCACTTCTCTCTTCTTCATTTGCAAACGCTAGTCAAAAACTTTGCATTCACTAATGATGTATTTATGTATTCATGTATATGCTTTCCTCCTTTGTTTTGCTAACGCTGCCTTATTTAGTATCCCTCACTTTATCCGTTATTGTTCTGTAGTTTATTTAAAATGGCTTGGTTGGTTATAATTCTCTAACTTTAACTAAGGTCACTGCATCTAGTCTGTTCTTTAGCTGTGTTAAGCTTTCCTTCTTTCCCTGCCTTCTCTGTTACTCTTCCTCCATTTGTCCAATAGCCTCATGAATGCCTCCAAGTTTATCCTTGTTTAGAGACAGACACATGCTTATTTTTGTCAATGGTCATATTTTTTCTCCTCTACCCCAGGCACCTTTCTGGTGGCTTTGCTCTGGACTCCTTCTAGAAGCCTGATGTATAGTCACTAGAAATGCACACAGTATTCATGATACAGCCAGACTGGAGTCCATAGAGCAGAAGTATTACATGATTAACTTCTGGAGTTTAGGCTGCAAGGTATGCACCCCAGCATTCTGTAGGCTGTTGTCACTCACCTTTCACTTTGTCCTCAGATTTATTTTCTCACATTGTTGCCAGGGTTGCTGTGCCTTATATATAATATTGTGTGGCTGCTCATACTGAACCTTTAGCTGCCATTTTTTAACCACTCGGTTAGCCTATCAAAAACCCTGCTTAAAATCTTTCCTGTTCTCAACTTCTTTAGATATGTCAGAAATGATCACACACTATAGTGTTCTGAAACCAGGAATGACCCAAGTTATACTCTGTTTTGCACTTTCCTTATTTTAGACTTTGTCCCTTTCATTACAACTCCAGGGTATTATTGACTATTCAGAAATCCAGTACCACAGCCTCAATAGGACCCCGATCTTTCCACTTTACCCTGAAGTTGCCTGTGCAGGACTGAGTCAAAAGTCTTGGTAATATCCATTTTTTACCATGTCTCATTCATAAGTTCATATAAGCTTTCAGCCAAAGGAGACAAGCAAGAAGCTCAGCTGCATCATCTATTACTGCTGAGAAACTAGCAGTGCCTCTTGCCCCATTTTCTCCACATTTTGCAGGTGAACATTTGCAATCATCCATCCAGTTATCCAGACTGGTTTTAAAGGCTGATAGGGAAGTACTCTGCTTGATAGGAAACTCAGCCTATTCCAGAAATGAGGTATTCATTAGGTTAGGTATCTGCCATACCATCTGGTTTTGTTGATGTGTTGGTGTAGGTTTAGGTCTCTAGAATGAGTGTTTGCTCAGCTATATTATGTTCCAAAGCCTTGCAAATAATACTAGTCAGACTAATAAGCCTGCAATTACTAGGTCAGTAGTGAGACCACCTTTAAGTAAGGGCTCTACAACTGCCATTTTCTACCCTTTGGGGATATAACTGGTGGAGAGACTCAGTTTGAAGGGTTGCCGGAGGGTTTTGATAATTACTTTATAGTTTGCAGCAGGCATTCAGGAATATTGTCAGGACCAATGAAACTAGTGTTTTTAATTTAGGAAAGTGCCATAAGAGCTTGGTCCAAATTGATCACAGTGAGGACAGTGTGAGGGGTAAGGGGGTAGAAGGGGAGGGGTTGGGAGGAGAGGATAGGCCGGGGGAAGAGTAAAGTTGGCAGAGAAATTGACTAAAAGAATATTAGCAACATTTTCAGGGGTCAGAGAAGGAGATACCATTTGAGATAAGTTCAGTACAGAATTGTAGGTTACTTCTAATCTTCCTAACATAGCTGAAGAAGGCTTATGTTTACCTTTTGAATTTGTTACAATCCTAAGTTCATAGTTCATCTTACATTTCCTAACAGTAAATTTGAAAAACTTACCTACCAGTTTTAAATATCTTTTATAACACTGAAGTAGACATCTTTAAATGATGGCCAGGAGTTTTTTTTCTTTTTATTATAGAGTTTGTTAATGTGATTAAGAGTCTGCCATTAGACAAGTGCATATCTCTCACTTTCTCCTGCAAATTGTTATAAAACTGGATGAGATTTAACTGACAGCTTCCTCTGACCATGAATGCATATTATTTTTGTCTTGGGAATTGATGTTTTCCAGGAGAACAGTCTCAGACTTTACCTTAAGGTTATCTCCTACTAACTTATTTATTTCTGCTTTTAGTAACATGTTTTCTTGCTCTGTTTGTAGAGTATGCTTTTGCCTTTTGAAAATCTACCTATCTCTCTTTCACTTTGCCAATGCAGGCTTTCATGAACCATTGCATTTTATTTAAGGTTTAGTTTAATTACTTCTCATTTTTTGAATCTGTGATAACACTGGTAGTGACTTAAAATTTTCATATGATTTTCTCTATGAATTTCTCTTAGTTTCTATCATTTTATAAAGCACATTATTGCTTTAAAAAATGAGCCGTATTGGAGTCAATTGCCTTATATAAACGTATGCCCCTGCATGGGAGCACTGTTAATTTAAGTGACTTTTTACTCAGAGTCACACAGTCGGCAAATGGAGGCTGAGGGAATCAAACTCTGAACAACAGAAAGCAGCTCATTAGCAGCTTAGCCTTAGCCCAGTGCACTAACTGCTAGACAGGTAATAGTTATCATTATTATTGAGTTTATCATGAGCAATGTTTTTCTTGAATAGGATTCAAAATTCCTGTCTGAAGTTTGTCTCATGTAGGTTATTAGAAGGCATTATTGTATTGTATGGATATAGTCAAAGTATCTCATTGACAACCAATACATTCAAATACGACTACCACATTTTATGTTTCTTCCTTTTTATTATAATAATGCCCCTCACCATTTGATGTTCATCTTCTACCCCAAAGGCTATAATATGCATGTCTTTTTTGTAACCCATTGTGCTTTATCATCAGCATTTGTTCTCATCAGCTATGTTATGTGCTTTGTGAAACTGAATAGTTACATTAATTCATTGTACGATGGTGTTAGAATTAATTTTAGTATCTTACATGACTTAGAGCTGGATACTGGAAGAATATGTCAGCACATTTTTCCCCAAATAGTAACAACATAATGTCATGAGTTATATTTAGGTAATCAACTTCTTAACAATTCACATGTTCCAATTATCTGTGTAATGATTTGTTTATCTATCTGTCTAGCTATTTTTCTATCTACCTACCTGTCTATTAGTCTATCTAATCTAAGTTTTTAGGTACTTAGCAGCATAATGTATAATCTGCTGACTATGCATGTTCATTAAAATTAAATAATATTCTTTATATTTCATTTTCATTGTTTTTTATAACACACAAAACCACTTCCATCTTTTGTGCAGGTAAGCATGTACTGACATTTAAGAATGGCAGTTCAAACTGAAGGCTCGTACAAGTTTATTTTAAGTGGAAGAGTGTCTTAGCGGTTTGTCATGATTAACTCTTTTTAATATTTAATAAAAAGTGATTGTATCTGATCTGCTGATGATTGCTTGCAGGATTGCAAGTACAAGTCTTAGCTAGAATAGTTCAGATTTATTGTTTGTAACTCAGACTTAATTTGGAAATGTGATCAAGTCTAGCCAGAGGAATATCATGACAAGGATAATAATTCATATTTACAATTACAATGTCCCCCCCCCCTCTCTTTTTTCAGTTGGGAGAAAATGGAACAATCAAGGCCATTGGAGAACTAGACTTGCTGTATGATGCATTAGAACAGTTTTGTTTTAGAAGTCACAGAACAGAGGCTGAAATCACCAAGACAAAAAGACATTTATAAAACAGCAAAAGAAGAAATCTTCTACGTAAGTGGCTTGATTCTACAGCCTGCCTGGAAGATATCAGAATATTTTTAAGAAAGCAGTATATATGAGAAATAAGTGTTTGTGTAACAAAACAGACAGGGTAACATTCTATGATGTAATGTTTTATCTATGATGCCTTCTACTGTATTTAAATCCTGAAAGGAGGGGGAAAAACTAAAGCAGCATTTATGATAGGGTTACTAAAGAGGATTTTACATATAATGCCAGATTCTAAAGGACAACAAATGTACATATATATTATATAAGGCATCATGAAAATAAATGCAGATTTCCATGGTGTAATTTAGAAAAAGTCAACATAAGGCAGTCTTGCATAACACAAGACAACCTTCCATGTCCAGTGATGAATTGGTACTAATCATGCCTCATTTTCTTATATGCAAATGAATTGTATACAAAACAGAAACTGAAGTTTAACATTGCCCTGGTCAAAGATGATCCAATCTAAATTATTTCATGTGATCTACGCAGGTCTCCCATGGTGCCTTGTATTACAAGACGTGTAGATATTTTGTTCTTTATTCCATTTTTATTTACAAAGGGAAAACCACAAGAAGTAGAAGTATTTGGATAATGTTGTAAACTTTCTATTAATTGTATTTGAATTATATTTTTTTATTTTGTAATGGATGCTGTTCTACCCCAGTGATATAGGAAGCAATCAATTCTGAATTTGTAAACTGGCAGTGTAGATAACAAACAAGCAGTACCTAGTATAAGGAAAGGACCAGCATGAACTTACAGCTCAGACATATTATGCCCCTGTTTCACCATATACCTTACTATATGTCTGTATAGGTGTATCTGCATGAATTCAAGAAGCAAAGTGCACATTATATTACTGAGCCATGCATACGCTAGCTAAAAATATTTTAGCTGCAAGCATTTAATGAGAACATTTTATTTCATAAATTATCACACATTTACTTTCTGGCCAGCTAATAGAAGCATCTGTTTTAAATCAGTGCTATTTGACATATTTTCTGAAAAAAAACACTGCATCAATTTTATTATTTCAGCCTCAGAAGACATGTTCACTAGAAACAATGCTATTGTTTAATGAAGTGTTTTGTTTGTGAGGGATACATACAAGTGTTGATTGCAAAAAGTTTTCAAACGGTATCATCTGTATTATCTTTATGATGCATACAGCAACTTAAAAGTTATTTACTTTATTTGTAAGGAACATAGCCACAGTGATAAAATCAATGACAGAAAGTTAAACATTTGCCAGTTTGATTCAGTCCTTGATTCATTTGGCTAATGATCCTCAATTAACCATTCAAGTTCTCATATAATTATCTTATCTGTATGTTAAAACCATAAATATCATGTTTTAGTTGCTTCTGTAAAATATATAAGTTATTTTGTGAGCATTGTCTGGGCATATATGGTTTCATCTATATTCATTTGTCATCTATACAAGGTCTGTCATTCTATGCTGTAATAGTAACTCACATCTTATGATGTATTTAGTCATCAGTATGTGTAATATAAAATATGTGCAGATGAAATTACAAACTACTATATGATATTTTAAAAGAAAATCAGAGGTTTATTTGTATGTTAGGAAGCATGCATGTCTTAGAAAATGTTTTAGTTTTCACATGATAAAATGATCTTTATTTTCATGATAAATACAGCAAATATATTTAAATTATTCATCATCAGTATTATATAGATATAATGATTTGTTAAATAATGTCTTTATTTAAGCAAAATATTTAATTATTTGTTTTTTCATATATTTATTGCCATTTTAAAATATCTTATTTAAGGTTAGTAAGTAATACATGTTGAAAATATTTATGTTTCTCGTGCTCTTACAAATTTTAATAACAGTTTTTTTAATATTTATAAATAAACACCTGTTTCTTTCCAACAATGGTGAGTTTGCATTTTGTTTAAATGTGACATGCACAACACAATGACGCATACCACAAGCATTATTCACACTTTTTCATTTCTCATTGTTGTCTTTCCATTCTGTTGAATTATTTCTAAAATGCTTACCTTCCCAATTTTCTACTTGTTTGGCAATTTACTCATATCTGTTCTGTGCCTGTCATCTCCATCCCTTACCTTTCTTCACCAAATGTTTATTAGAATACACCTTCTTACTATTTTCCAAATTTCCTTAAATAATTTTTGTTTTACTTTGAATGACTTTCCTACTCCTACTACTTATGTTCTTTGTGTTCTTCACCTTGTACCATGCTTATCATAAAATTATAAATTATTTCCACAAGAAATCCAATCACAATAGATGTATGTCCCGGATTATATGGATATGGAGCAGTTCATAAATAACACAGTATTATAAACAAAGGAATATTTCTTTCCAGCTAAGCTGGGACTGTATTTTAGATATTAGGATTCAGGGGGTATGTAGCAGTACATGGGGACATTTTTAATTAATCAGAGTAAATGTATTTATTTCCTTAATTGTGTTTTGGTGACCTATCCATGTTCTGTTTTAAGCATTTATTTGCAAGCACTTTCACAATGTGCTTGCATCTTTTTGCTATAATAGTATAAATCGTATTATAGGTTCATAGTTACCAGGTATTCAGTTCAGAAAATCATTAAAGAGCCTATCCTAAATTCATAAGTGCCTGAAAGCACTAGCTGGTTAAATGTCTTGCTCAGTGTCACACAGTAATCCTCTGTGCTAACTGCAGGTCTGTGTCACCTGTGCAAGCAAAATCCCTTTCATTGTTTTGCTTGCACAGAAAACACTGACTTCAATATCTGTGTGCAGTACAGAAAAAATAATGTGGGCTGAAAGGCTGCATGAGCCACGTTGCTTCATGTTCCGAAGTGGCTCAGTAGTGGAGGCATTGCATTCTTGAGATGGTATCCGTTGGATGACATGCTAAGTTGAGGTCTCCTCTATCTAGTTTGCTATACTATAGGTGGCTGTTAAACATTCGTGACACTTTTTCATGACAAGTAAGGGTAAAATGCATTAAAACATCTAACATGACCACAATGAAGAATAATGAAAATGATATGTTGACATCTGTGCATTGAGAACATTCATAATACATCTTGTATTCATTAATATATTATACCCAGCACAAGGTTAAATGTAAAAATAAAAAAAATGTGAGAAAAATAGCATCAACAAAATGCCGTAACCTTTTTAGCTTTTTACAGCTGTTAATGTGCCTGTCTTTTCTTCCCTTTTCTCACCTCAAGTAAAACCAGTGTAAAGTTTTGCATAATAATTTGTCTCTTAGCTGTAGTTCCTTCTTAATATAGCTTCTCAGTTTTGTCAAATGTCTAATTCAAGCTTATCAGTAAGCCATAAATAGAAATGAGGACAAACTATCTATGCTTTGTACTTTAAAACTGATATTACATTAAATAATATAGGTTTCCATAATGTTTTGTCAAGACAGTGATATTTCTTTCCAAACAGTTATTCAGACTTACATAAGTCCATTAGAAAATGTCCCTTCACATCCATGACTTGAGCATTGATTCCTCACATAGGATATATGGTATAAAAGATAAATAAATGAATAAAAAATGCAGGACCTTCTTTCCTGTTTGTGTAGGACTACTAAGCCATGGTTAATTTCTAACTCATCACTGCATTTTTAAACATTTAATCCACCCAGCCATTTAAAAATGTTTCATAGCTACACTAGGGTCATCTGAGTCTCCCTTATTGTTTACAGCTTATTTGGAACCATTGACACAATAGATTAGGCAATCAGATGTAGATGGATTGTTTTTATGGGGAAATAATTAAAGATATCATTATTTGCAGATAATACACTAATCAGTTAATCTAACCCACATAATAACTTTTAAAGACTTTTTGAGATGTTTGATGTTTTGAGGGTTGCAAAATGATTCAAACTGAAACTCGGTCAGTAGTTTTGAATGTAGCCCTAAAAGCTGGGTTAAAAGAAATATATTTATTTTTGAATAACTCAAGAAGGGTAAAATATTTCGGTATTTAGATTAGAAAGTAGCTAAAAGAAGATACATATAAAGTACCTGAAAACAAAGATCTGGATATTTAATATATGGAAGTCATTACTCCTAAACTATGACTGGAAACTTCAGTTCTTTCATATGCTTGCACTTCTATTGTTTTTTCAGTATTGGAGAATCTTTTCTTGAGCAGTCTCCAAAGGTTTTAACAGATAAAATGAAACTCTACATGCTGAAGTTTCTGTAGTTGGTAAAGGCTCTGTGAGTGGCCTGGGAAAAATTACTGCTGACCAAAAATTGGTTGTAGTGAGCTTATGAAATGCATTATACTTCACATATAAGTTCATAGGTTCATAGGTAGATACTAGGCTATTGGCCCAAGGGCCTACATAAGCCTAGCCAACAAGGTTCCCTGGCTTATGCCACCCAAGAAAGTTATTTTCCTGTGCCACTGTCGAGCAGAGACACAGAAGTGATCCCCGGGGTGTATTTCCTATTTCCCATCCACTCATCAAGATTTTTCTTGAAGAGTGCTAATGAAGAACTTTGCTTGACATAGATGGATGAAGATATATTGCTATATATCATATAACCTAAGCAACATTACATACATTATTCAATTCCTTCCCCTTTTTCCCTTTTTTAAACAAGAAACATCTTTATTAAACCATCATTTGTGAAGTAAGCAATCATACATTTATATAAATTAAAACAAACCATACCGGCACAATCCCAGCTGCAAGCATTATACATCACTTATAATCTACCCAATCATTTTCATTCAAACATTACATAGTTCATTTAAGTCCTGCCTTCTTTTAAATCTCATTCATCCCCTGTATATGTTGTTCACACGATTCCCATTTTTTTCCTGTGCAGATATAATTTTGACCAGTAACCAGAACCAAATCCATACCTATTATAGGTATGATCAATAAAGCCAGAAAAAGTGCTTGAATTTAATTTGACTAGTTTTACAAATGCAGCATAACTCTATTATCTCTGTGGCTCCCTTCCTTAGCACTGTAGTTCACTGCCTGACATACAATTTCATTATTTTAGTCATCATTTTGGTCAGGTAGACATTTGTGAATAAAGACGCAGCTAAAAATGAATTATCTGCGTTTTTAAATCTTCTTTTTTTTCATGTAGCAGTGTTTATTATTTTTACATACCATTAGAGAACCATTGCATATCAATTATCATCCCGTTGATGCTAGAGACATATAATTATAATGCCTTAAACACTGTATATAATATTTTAAATGATTAATCTTCCTTTATTTTTCACTCTTTAATACAATTCTTTATTCACCTCAGATCTCAATTAATTAGTCAGTATTTAAAATTAGCAGTCTTCCACATATACCACTAGATACTTTTACTATATTTCTTAAAGTATTTTTAAATCACTGTTCCTACATTTGAACCCTATTTAATGAGTGACCAGAAAATAACTCAAGCCAAGTCTGTGATTTTCTATGTCCTCACAATGTTACCTTATTTAACTGAATGAAGTTCCAACTTTATGATTTATACTCACTGACTTTTACCTTGCCAGTTGGCATTTGTTATTGAAAACAGTGCTGGTACTATTAATGTTAGAGCACCCACAGTGATATGACGCGTATGGCATTTTCTCCATTGCTGTGCAATTATAGTGCTAGTATATTAAGTAAGTATGTGAGGAGGTGAAGTCGTATCCTCAGGGGATGCACATGGCTTGTCTCCTTTAACAAATACTTTTAATTCATTTTGGTTTGGGTGCATCTTCAGCCATTTGTCTGTATCTGAAGCTCAGTGACATCAAGCAGAACGTCTCCTATTATATATCTTCATATGTTGCTGCACAATGATATCAACATGGCCAATCTCCATTGTTGAGTCAATATTTTAACAAAAACAGCACAGCCTGTAAGTGCTGCTATTTTCTATTTACCCACCTTTCTCAGTTTTTACCCCTTTTCGTTTCTTCACCTTAAAGCCAAGTTATTCTCTAACATATATTCATATTTGTCCAGAACTGAATTATCTTCACTGTTGAAAACCTCATATGCTTGTGGTTCAAATCAAAAGTGAGAGTCACATTTATTTTATTCTTATTCATAAACACATAAAACAAATATCACTTAACACAAAAACTGATAAATGTTTAAGACTAGTGGACTTAACAGGGCTAATTTTATACAGTTGGTTAAAAATAAAATGATTAATCCTCTTGAAGCTGCTTAACATTGAGAATTCTCAAAGCTACTGAAGAAGTAAGCACCAAAGGTATAGAGGCTGATATGGACAAACTTCTAGAGGATGCAAACTGTACCCTTGAAACTAGTAGCAGTCCTAGCAAGACAGACCAGATGGAATGGGCCATTAGATAAAGCAACAGCAGGTCATTAAATTAAGAAGGTTTAGGTACAGCAACATAAACATTTTATAGGTAATTTATGGCTTGAGAGAAAAACAACAACGGTTTCTTAAAACTGGTGTAATTTAATAATAACATGGAATATTCATTGCCAGCTGAGCAGTCACATTTTGGGCAAGCTGTAGTTGGTCCTGTTCTGTATTTTTAAGCCCCACAATGAATTAATAGCAAAGAATATCTGTATCTTAAGTATATGCTTATCATCAGGCATAAGTCTAATATCTCATACCACTGAAACAAATTCAAAGCTGTTACCTTCATATAAAATATAGGGTATGAATATGGTATAGTTAAAACCCATATGCATGATATGAATAACCATCTTTGATGGATTACATCTCAGCTAAACTCAGATAATCCACTAACAACGTGCATATAACTTGTGAATACATTTAGGAAAGACATATTGTTTCAACAGTTAACTGTGTATCGTAAGCATAACCCTGATAATACAGACCACTTCATTGAATAAGAGCTCTCAGGTGTAACATGCACACAGTAAGCGATAGAAAGACAAAATTAAGACCTGGGGAACTTCACAGTCCAGGGGTTAGACATATGAGTACTTAATTACAGAAATCAACTCTCTAAGTGACCAAAAATATTTTTTTTATTTGATTTTGATTACTGGGAACATCCAACCTCGTACATTGCCAATTTTTTGTGGAGGACCAGGAAGAAATCAAGAAACAGTAGATATACAATTTTAAAAGTTTAACCAAGCTTTAAAGAAACATGCAGAAAAGTAATGCAATTCCTTAAAATGGAAAAAACAGGTACTATCACACAAACATTAGAAATTGTAATAAGTTGTAAGAAGCGAGATTGGTGCACTTTACTGAATATCAGTGATACAGGAAATTATTCATATGGATGTAACAGCATTACTAAGCAAGTTAGAGTATGAAATTTTGAGAGTAATGTAATATGGATCTGTAGTTATGCTGATATGCAAACTGATAAGGGAACATTAACGCACACATTTCTCATCTATTCACTTTAGTAAGACATAAGCAGCCCGTTATGAAGAAATGGTTTAGTAAGTAAGAAGAAAGAAATCGTGATTATTTAGGCATTTTTATCCTGGACAGTTACAGCATTTGCAGATTCTAGTATGATTTAGATGTATTTTGAGGCTGGTTTTAGAAGTGAGGAGGCTGTTTATTTTCCTGATGGTGAAGGGAATATGGTTCCATAGTTTAGCTATGCTTATTGAGTATAAGGAGTCCCCTTGTGAATGAATGGATTTTTTGAGATTCTATAAGGTGATGGTCCTCTGGCTGAAGGCTCCTTTTGGGTTTGTACCATTTTATTATATTACTAATGGCTGAAGTGTTTGAGAGACGGTCTAGTATTTATATATAGCTTATTCCATCTGCTCATAATTTATGATATTCTGCAAGAATATTATCTGCTGCTAATGCATTGGGTTTTAGTTTATTCAACTAAATAGGTAGGACATAAACCAGGTAAGTACAACTCTTGAGACTCCTCAGTAAGTATATAAATGCTGCAAGATAATTTTTAAGAAACATATGCTGAATATCTCTGGGAGATGAAGAGGGACCAACACTGAATAGTTGCATTGACTGTTCCCCATTATGGAGCCGTTTATAACCCTTGTAAGGGTAAACTCATTAGCATGTCAAGTATAACATCCATAATGAATCTTTGTATTTCCTGAGATATGAATGAAGATGGGCACACCACCTTCTTAAGACTAGTGCTAATAAATAGAAGTTTTAAGATAGCATGGTAACTACTTAAAGCTTCATGGTAAAAGGTACAGTTATTTAGAAGAGAGGTAAATGAAATCTCATTTTGAAAGGTAGGAAACCATGATAATCTAATATATAAAATGACCAAGTACTCCATTCAAGTGGAGTTCTTCAGAATGAAGTAACCAAGTACTCCTTTAACAAATGTGAAAGAGAGAAATTAATGATCCTATAACCCAAGACCTTTAGGGAAACTGTCACTAACCACTTCAGGCAAGTGTCCAATCCACACATGGTTTACCACAAACTTGGAGGAGCAATTAAGTCCATTCTGAGTAATCTAGAAATTAAACTCATGCCAAAACTAGAGGACAGCTGCACCACTCAGAGATATTTCAGTCTCTGTGAGAATATCAGGAGTGCAATTGTTCTGCTTAACAAAATCTTAGATATAAAAATGTGCATAAATATCAAGCTTATATTTTTTAGAGGAAGAAGAATTCTGAGGCCAAGACAGGCTCGGCTGCACATTCCGTGAATTACTCAGAAGAACAAGGCTAGAAGATTAGCCCTAGCAGAGAGCTTCTTAGGTAGAAAACCTGACTTCTTTTGAGAGACCCCTGATTGGTAGCAAGCATAAAACACATTTATGGTAAACAGTTGTCCAAATGATGGCAGTATAGCAATTTGTGTACAAGCTATTACCCTGTCCTTCTTAAAACATGGTATCCCTAATAAAATCAGAGTACAAATGCCATTTGATAAAATAACATATTTGATGTGGGACATAATCACAGAGAAGACCTTGTTACAGACCGAGACAAGCTTGTTAGGTTACCTGTGTCCGAATATGGCTTATCAGCTATAACTTCTGATGCCCAACTTCTCTAATTGTAATAAATTCCTCTGATGCTTGCACTAAAATATCCTACAGTATAACCGCTGGTGATCTACAGTTCTCTGCTGAAGATAAAGTAATCTGTAAGTTCATTCACGGGACTATTGGTAATTAATCAACCTTATCTTTAATACAGCCTTCTCCTACTGGATCTCAAAAGTATAGAACTTGTTATCAGTTTGGATTGCAACATCATCCTCTGTATCATTTTATGTTTAAATTTCACATGCAATATCAGAGTCTGTCTGCATGTAGTTTCTAAGAAGACTTGTTATTAACCCAAGCATCCACTTTATTTATTCCTTATGTTACCACTTTGCCTGTTTTTCTTATATGGCTGGTACTGTGGCAGTGTGCTCTGCAACAATAGTTTTTTTTTATTCATGTACATTTAGATAGACTATATATGTCTTTTTTCTGAAGAAGTTCACGGAAAATAAAAGTGAAAGAAAGCGCTAGCTCTCATTGCCTCTTTTGTGGATTTTTCAACACTCGTTGTCCTTTTATTTAATTTTAAAAACTATATATATATATTTTTTCTTTTAACTGTAGTAAGGTGTGCCTGAAAAAGGATTCTTGCATGCAGATGGCCTGCCTAAAATAAAGCAAAAATAAAATGATTTTGAACTGGAGTCTAGAGTCTAGTAGAATAGGAAATGATAAAATTGTTTCATGAAAACATCAATGAAATGTTAATACTGTACCAGCTCAATATCTGGAGGCTACACTGAGAACATCTCAACTACAAATCAAGCCAGGAAGTAGTCTGAACAAGATACTGGCTCTACCAGCAGGTCAGATGTCACCACACGTTGCTGATACACCAAGTACAGAGATTCCTTGACTTTGTCAATGCCAGTGCATTGGATCAGCTGGTTGACACCCCTATGAGAGGTGAAAATATCCTGGACCTGGTCCTAACCAACATGAGTAGCCATTATAACACCCCTACAGTGTCATCCTCCTTGGTAAGATCTGACCATAATGCGATCACTTTTGAAGTCACCATTTTCCCTGACTCCCCTTGTCAGGGTGAAACTAAAACACTTTTCCAAAGCTGACTACAGTCTCTTCAGAGCAGGTGTAAGCAGCCTCACAGCCACCGTCCCTTCAGTTGGAACTAGCACTAATGTCCATGCCTACACCAAAAAACTATATGAGCACCTACTTAGCTGCATGGTCTCAGCAATACCTGACAGGACCAGAACATCTTCCTCAAGGATGAGTAAACCTGTCTGGTAGGCAGCAGCAATAAACAAACTCTATAATAAAAGGAAAAAAAATGCTGTCTAGGACTAAGAAGGAGCAGGTGCCAAGCTAGAAGCAACCTCTCCTTTGTCTGAACAAGCAAATAAGGTCACTGGTGAAATCTTCTAAGGCTAACTTCGAGTCCAAATTGGCCACATCCACTAAGAACAATCACAAGTCCTTCTTCACATATGTCTGCAGTCTCAAAGGTAACACCCAAATCTACTCTGAACTGGTGGTCAATAACACCACATACACAGATGTCATAGACATAGCCAACCTGCTGGTAGACAGGTTCAGTGAAAATGTCACCCCCCATTCCCCCAACAGTACACCATGACATTCCCAGCACCTACCCCCCTTCACCTCATCACCAGGAAGCAGGTCTTTAATGCCCTCTCAAAGGCAAAAAATACAGTCTCCATGGGACCCAATAACATTCCTGGCTGTATTCCACATGAACTCAGGCATGAGCTCTCAGCTCCATTAGGCACCCAATTCAACTAAAGCCTGAGCACCGGCTTCATCCCAGCTGAATGGAGGATAGCCACTGTCATCCTGCTACACAATCATGGAGCATCCACTGACCCAGGCAATTACAGGCTCATCAGCCTAACTCTCCTATTCTGCAAGACCATGGAATACATAATCATGGACCTTATAAACAAGGACATTGAGAATCTCCAAACACTTGACCCCACACAATTTGGTTTTGTCTAAGTGAGATTATGCCTGTTAACTTGGTTGACTTCTTCAAAACAGTCACCAAATCCATGGATGAGGGGAAGATGGTGCACACTGCCTACCTAGACCTAGCCCAAGCCTTCAATACTATTCCCCACTCAGGCATAATAGAAAAACTCTCCCAGCTAGGCATCAGCCTGTATGTTACCAGATGGGTAGCTAATTGGCTCACTGATAGAACCCACTCAGTCAAAGTAGGGGATGTCACCTCTAGTAGTAGACCCATAATGAGCATTGTACCCCAAGAATCAGTCTTGGGGTCTCTACTGTTTGGGCTATACTTTTCTGAGGTGTGAGCCAAAAACAGTGGTCTGTGGCTGACTGCAAGCTGGGTGCTGTCTTAAATTCCCCTAGTGATGTCACCATCCTCCAAGAGGGTCTAAACCAAACTAATGACTGGTGCCAGAAGCATGGCCTCAAACTGAATGCCAAGAAATGCATAATTATCCCCTTTGGGGAAAATTGCATCCCCACTAATTATCACATTAATAACAACATACTAAGCATGCAATCAGTCGTGAGGGACTTGGGCACCCAGGCTGATAGCAACCTGACTTTTGACGACCATACTGCCTCCATTGTATGGAAGGCTTTCTACATGGCCCACCTCATAAGTAAGGGTATTTCATCCAGGAATAAGCAGGTCATAACATCCCTTACTCCTCCCTTATCAGACCACTACAAATTCCCCTTCAGCATGTACCTAGCCAAGCACATACAGCAGCTGGAGAGACTACAGAGGTTCCTGACCAGGAAAATCCAGGGTCTCAAAAACCTACCTGGGTCTATATCATAACAGCGAATGCTAAAAAAAGACTTTACCTCAGTTTCAGGTTATAAAATACACATGCCCAAACTGGTGAATGTGACAAATACTTCAAAATGACAATTGCATTTTCATTCACAGTACATCAAAAAAAATAAAAAGAGTATACGGTCAAAATTAAGTGGGGGGCTTCACCCCCACACACCCCAAACTTAAATATACCAACTACAAGATTGCACCACAGTGGAGAAAACAGCAAAGCCCAGAGAACAGCCTAACAATTTTTTTCCCTGTGAACAAATTCGCTGAGCCATTCCTTCGCTGTTTTCAGCTTTCGGACTTTGAAGTTCAGTATATCAGCGTTCGCTATTTTTAGAATTCGCTGATGTGATATAGACCCCAACTACCCTATACAGATAGGCTAAAAGCCCTGTCCCTCTACTCAGTGTCATACAGACTGCTCAGAGATGAACTGTGTTTGGCATACAAGGCCATCTCAGACCCAGCCTTGCTGGAGTTGCTGCATATCTATAAGTCAAACTCCCCTTACAAAACCCACATGCAAGGCCTTAACCTGGTCTATGACATTAATAGAACTTGTTGGTGGGATAGATTTGTGTCCCAAACACTCCCCCATCTGTGGAATAGACTTCCTCTCCATGTCAAGCAGAGTACCTCTCCTTTAAGAGGAACCATGATGACTGGATGGGAAACAGAAAATACACCCCTGGGATCCCACCCACATCACTGCTGCACAGGGGAAACAGGTACTGACTTTGAGGGAACATGGGCAACATTCTTGGCTTGGCTTAAAAGGGCCTCCAGACCAATAGCCTAGTATCATTCTATGAATCTGTATCCACACTGATGGCTTGCAGAGGTACTAAGCCTAGCTCCTTGAATAATTCAGATGACTTATTTTTTCAGTTCCATCTGAAAGACAGAAGTTATTACCCACATGAATAAAGTAAATAGTTTAAAGGTGCCACAGTCTCCTGGGTCTGATTGAGGAAAACTTAAAAAAAGAAAAAGATCAAAAAAGAAAGAAAAAAAGAAAAAGAATGAAAAAGAAAGAAATAATTTTCCTGCTGCAGTGGCTACACTGGTTTGTTTATTGTGGAAGGCTTACAGTGCTGCCTGTTCAGACACAGACTGTCCCTCTTCTTGGATGCAAATAATCTTATAATCTTTTCTATAATGTAAAGATTCATAAATTCCTAGAAGCTGTCACACAATGGTATGTCAAACATCAACTATAATATCAGTACTGGCACTTCAACAACTAGGTTAAAAACATATTTATCCCTGTTTGTCTACAGAGGCAAATTATGTTTTGAGAATGAACGTCATACTAGGAAAATACTTTACCCTCGAGTAGAATTATTAGAGGAAGCTGAAAAAGCATTCAGTTTATTAGAATTCACATACCTTTCTGAGTATCACAGAAAATTGTACTTACTCTAGCAAATCTTTAAAAAACTTTTTCAAGGGGCCCAATAACATTAAAAAGGGATAATATATTTTGGGCAGAATAGAGGAGGTGCACAGAAGGGTCTGACAATGAGACCAGCTTGTCGTTACATATCTTATTGTCAATGGAACCTCTAGCTAACATATTTAGGACTAATCTGATGGGCTCAAATGAGGCCACTGAAGGGGAATTAAATTCAACTAGTAATAAGTGGGAAGTAGCCTGTGTTGCACACTATTTGGTCCTGTTATTGAAGGAGCTTAAAATCACCATACCTCCAGTAGGACAAGTCTCAAAAAAGACGTTACCTCAGTTTCAGGTTATAAAATACACATGACCAAACTGGTGAATGTGACAAATACTTCACAATGACAATTGCATTTTCATTCACAGTACATCTGAATGGAATGTTCAGGATCATGGTGGCATTAAACCCTAGTAAGACTGGTGATCTAAATATTCAAATGGTATAGAATATTATAACTGACACATTAAGCACATAGTGGGAAAATGATGCATAATCCCTAGATACTGCATATATTTCAAGCTATTCTCCTACATACTCTTGTCAAACTGTTAAACCAAAGGGAGCAATGTCATTTTAAACTATGTTTTGACACCCCCAAAGTCTCAGGTGATTGCTACAATTCATTATGCCTGTAAATAACACAGAGGGCTAGCCATGCTTGCTTCATTCTTTGCAGTTAGAACCGGCTGTCACCATTTAGGAGCTCATGGGTTGCAGAGTTCACAAGAACCTGGTTGGAAGTTGGAGCAAGTCTGGTCTCTGAAGCCTAAGAGAACATCCACACAAATATTTGCTTGGCAGTTGATTTGGTAGCTGCCCTGGATATCAAATACAATCAGCCTCTCACAGGATGTAAAAAACATTTACCTTTCATATAAGCCTGATAGTAAAATCATCTAAAACTTTAAATGATTGGCTTTACTTAGCATTCACCTTGGAGAGATTAGACACATTTTCTGCTCAACAAGAACACATTGGCGGGGCACACAATGGCAGATACAGCAACATACCACACCCATCCAGATAAACATTTGAAAGAAAAGAATCAGTTAGCTGCTTAATTTAACTTTGACTTTATTTTCTTGGAGGAACAACTTGATGAAGAAAACAAACCGTAGGAATGTAGATACACATGTAAAAGAACTTATTGCTAATGAACTGTGTTAGCTTAGCTCGACTCCATTTTCTTGCTCAGGTTTGTTTGCTACCTGATCCCAGACTGATGACATTGTTTCCTTCAGCCAAGGAGACAGAATGGTGGCTATAATTAATGTTTCTTGCTGTCATAATTATAAAGGAACTGTGCTTGAGTAAAGCCTGTTTTCACCACCCTCCTGTAGTTAACAATTCACTTGGACTGGAGTCAATTATAAATGAAGATCTCATGTAAGACCTTCCAGCCTTATTATTATTCTGAGTTCTTTTTCCAAGCTTTATCAGGAAAGGAGAACTGAATAATTAATGAGAATGAATGTTGAATAACCTGTAAAACTGTGAAGCTATGCTAGACATTTCATCATCATCTTCTTTCGGCGGTTCCCATTAGGGGTCGCCACAGCGGATCATCTGTTTCCATTTCTTCCTTTCCTCTGCTTCTTGCTTCATCCTTAGAATCTTTTTCCCAATATACTCAGCATCCCTCCTCAGCACATGTCCAAACCAACGTAATCTTGCCTCTCTGGCTTTATCTTCAAACTTTCCAACCTGAGCTGACCCTCTAATATACTGATTCCTAATCCTGTCCACCCTCATCACACCCAGTGCAACTCTTAACATCTTTAACTCTGCCACATCCAGCTCTAACTCCTGCCTTTTTGTCAATGCCACTGTCTCCAACCCATATAACATAGCTGGTCTCACTACCCTCTTGTAGACCTTCCCTTTCACTCTTACTGGTACTCGTCTGTCACAAATCACTCCTGACACTCTTCTCCACCCACTCCATCCTGCCTGTACTCTCTTCTTCACCTCTCTTCCACACTCACCATTACTCTGAACTATTGATCCCAAGTATTTAAACTCATCCACCTTTGCCACCTCTACTCCTTGCATCCTCACCATTCCTCTATCCTTCCTCTCATTCACACACATATATTCTGTCTTAGTCCTGCTGACCTTCATTCCTCTTCTCTCTAGAGCATACCTCCATCTCTCCAGGTTCTCTTCCACCTGTTCCCTACTCTCACTACAGATCACAATGTCATCTGCAAACATCATAGTCCACGGGGACTCCTGTCTGATCTCATCTGTCAACCTGTCCATCACCATTGCAAATTTTATTTATGGCAAATAATAAGAATTTAGCCTGTCTGTTTCAATTATAGGTGAGTAAAGGTGACACCTTAAAGATATGCACAAGAACCAGCCTAGGCATGGGAAAGTCCCAGAATACCACCACAATGAGAAAACAAATTGTGTCCTTCTAAGTCTGGGATTATTCATTGAACTGCTTAAGCTAAGAAACTATTGTGCCAAGGTGCAAGTAAGGCCTATAGTTCAAAGACAAGACATTTCTATTTTTTTATTATTGCTTGGGTTCAATTAATACACTAAAGCAAATATAGTACCTATAGTAGGTTTCCTTATATTGAAACTTAAAGATGTTTGAATAAAGTTAGAAGCGATTCTCTAAGACTTTATCTGATGTTTTTCTTTTATGTGGGATAGGGTTCTCAAGAGCTCCATAAGAAGTAATAGATAAACTCTTATGCCACCACTGGTTAGCTTATGCAGATGTTGAATGTATAAATGCAGTGGTATTTAAATATCTATTACAAGTTCAGTCTTCTAAGTTTTTGGTTAAAACAGATAATCATTTTTAAGGAATGAACTAAGACCACTAGACAATTTTTAGCATATACATGATGGTATCACTTTTTCAAATGTCCAAAGTGGGACTTTATTTGTAGAAATGTGACATTTTGTAGGACAAACCGTACACCAGCCAGTATAAAAGACATAACTTGACTGTTTTGCCAAATAAAAGCTTTTTCTTATAGTTTTGAATTGCTTATACTGTTTCATATAATATTTAAGTGTTTCAGGTAAAACAAAAATGTTTTATTTCACTATTAAATAAATCCTTTCAACTATTGTTGTCCTAAAATCTCAAGACATTTGTCATTTTTTAATTTTCTTTTTCTTTCCATAGGACACAACTGCTCAAATAAGGACTGTGCTATGCAAAGATAGACAGGCGGTAACCCTGCAGATACATACTGTCCTTCTAGCCTAGAAAATTCTGGATTTGTGTGTAAAAATCCCAGTTCCACAGAAGAGGTCCAAGCTTTGCATTTAGGGCCAATTTCTCTCTTAGTGAGATCTTTATATGCCAGTGTGGTTAAGTAAAAACTGTGCAGGCTAATGGATACACTCCAGGACCAAACTAAACAGATAATTTTTAACATGAAAAGATTTCAGAACCTTTTCAAATTTTTCAACAGGGGAAGTTAAAAGATATTTAGAAGAATGATTTGCAAAGTTAAAGGTTTAGTATGACTACCAAGATATTTATTGATTCAGTATGAAATGCTTTCAGATACCTGTTATATCTTTTTGGTATATATATACCCCTCCCCCTTTCCCCCTACCCCCTTCCACACCTAGTGCCGCCTCTTTCTTCTTCTACCCCTCAGCTGGCTGCTGTGCTAGAATTTAGTAAGCAAATCTAAGATTGTTGTGAGTGTTATATATTTGCTTTTTTGATACTTACTAGAACTTCCTATGTCTTGACTGCTTTGTAATTTACCTTGTTTTGTTTCTCAATGCTAATGCTACTAATTGCTTTTGCATGCTGCTTGTTAGCGATCTTGATTGTTTGGCGTTAGAAGCTTACATTTCCTTCTAGCCACAGTATTTGCGTTGAGTTGGTTTTTGAACTGGTTTTTGTTTTACAATACTAACGCTACTAAGCGCTTATGCACGCTGCTTGTAGCGACTGTAATCTAGATTGTTTGGAGTTTGAAGCTTACTTTTCCTTTTAAGCCTCAGTAATTGTGTCTGGTTTGTTTTTGAAGTGGTTATTGTTTTACAATGCTAACGCTACTAAGAGCTTATGCACACTGCTTGTAGCGACTGTTATCTAGATTGTTTGGCATTTGAAGCTTACTTTTTCTTCTAAGCCTCAGTAATTGCATCTGGTTTGTTTTTGAAGTGGTTTGGTTTTTACAATATTAGCGCTACTAAGCGCTTATGCACGCTGCTTGTAGCGACTGATATCTAGCTTGTTGTTGTTTGAAGCTTACTTTTCCTTCTAAGCCTCAGTAATAGTGTCGAAATTCTATTTGATGTGATTTTGCTTTGAATGCCACTGCTACCAGAACATTTGTTTTTCAATACTTGCAGCGAATATCTATTTTGAAACTATGTCTCCTAATGCTCACACTTTTTTAGATAATCTATTAATTTTTCACTGTAAATGTTAACATTTAATAGCATTGATCAAGAATAGGCTGTTAAGGTAATTTTGGGAATATAGATATTGAATATCATGTTATTCATTCGGCCTGAGCCTTCATTGTTAACCTATACTGCATAATTAGCGTGGCCCACGTGCAACGATACTTGCAACCTGTTCTACTACACTTAGTCCCGTATTAGTTGCTCTCTTACGTGTGCCTATTATAATGTTTTAAGCTGAGCCTTTCCTCATACTCCTAACAGTTTTAGCATTATAGGCAGTATAATTAGCCTGTAAACACTACATAATATTCCCTTTCTGTGGTATAAAATGTAAAATATCTATGCCATAACTGCATATTCTTGAAGTGATAGAAACTTGTCAGTGCTGCTTTGTGTAACTAATTGTTATGGTAACATATGTTACTTTTTTTCTCTTATTTTCTGAGAAAATTGATGACTGTAAAATGCTAATATTGCTCTGAATACTAATTCTTCCTTCTGTTACAAACTGTGTTATATAAGTCTGTTAGTATCATAAAGCAATGCAGTTGAAAGTGTTTACATATGTAAACTATGTCTGTATAACCTTTTCCCTACTCTCTATTGCATCTTTAAGCCTCTACCTTATTATATTTTCCAGTGCTGTGCTCCAATTGTGTCCCTGCAACTATTACCTGCTTTCTTCCTTCTGGAAGCCTCCGAACATTAGGGCAACTAAAGAAACCTCCTAACATCTCCCAGAAAACTTTGACCTTTGAAAAGGTTTTGGATGTATGTATTGACACTGACTCTAAGATATTACATGTGAATAAATGACATCTAAATAAAATTCCAACTTTGCTAGTTTAGACTAACTACTCAGACAGGCTAGCCAGCAGCCAACCCCCCCTCCACAGTCTTTTTTAACTATTTCCTTTCATAGTCTTACTCCCTCGCAGCAACCGACTCTTGCTCAGTCCCTCTTTAGTACCTCATATCCAACTAAGACAAGACCATTGCTATACCATGAGTTGCCAGCTGGTGGCACCTCAATGAATTAACTCTCTAAAATAATAGCTTTCTGACCTGTTCTTTTCTACCCCATTTCAGTAACCTTTATAAAATACTATCTTCTGCCCTGCAATTTCCTACACCATTCTGTAAACTTTCTGTAACCAGACCCCCATTCACTCCTCTCTCAGTCTCTTGATACACCTATCAACCACCTTTTCTACTTTGCCCCAAGGCATCCTGCTATCAGCGACTTCTACTCTAACATCCTGCCTCTATTCACTCCGCTCCCCTACCCTACCCCCAATTCCCACCCACCCCCAGTGATCCTACTTTCATACCTCTAGAAACCACACCCCTACTCAATTGGTACCAATTACACAACTCCTAATTACAATATCCCCCTCTAATACTTCATACCCTACAATTACATAACTCTCCCCCACCTCTGTCTCATTATAACTTATTATACTTCTCAAACTCTATCTAACTTACTATTCTTCCTTCTCCTTCTCTAACCTCACTTTTCAACCATGCATATAGTATGGAATCCTTCTCAAATCCAAATACTAGTCATCTTATTACTTCTAGCTCCTCTTACAACGATCTATATCTTAACCTCCTATGAACAACCCATACACTGTATCCCTACATTTCCCTCTTCTCATACCTCTTCACCTATTACACCTTCTCCTGTGTCATTCCAAAACCCCATCTATAAATCGAACTACTCTCCTGACAGATATCACAGAATAGCTCACATTAAATTCTATAACCAGAAAACAAAATAATTTACTACTTTGTCAAAAATCATAAACCGAAACAACAAACACTCCATAACACACATTTGGATGGAGACATTCATCCAAACCCTGGCCCACAGAATACCCAGACCATAGGAACCAATAACAATAACAACACTAGACCTATACCACCATCCAAATCTTCTAACTCTCTCACCATAGCTCATCTGAATATACGTAGTATTTGCAACAAAATTGCACAACTACATGCACTCCTTGATGCCAACCAATTCGATATCCCATGCTTATCAGAAACATGGCTAAAACCCACTATTAAAGATTGTGAAATTACCCCACCAGGATATAATATAATTAGACTCGACCGCTCATCAAAAAAAGGAGGAGGTGTTGCTATTCTTTACAAATCTCAGCTACAAATCAGCAGCATAAACCTGAACCTCCCCATATACAATAATGCAGAACTAATATGCTCTAAACTCTAACTAAACAAAAGTAAAGCTATCTATATTATTTGTATATATCTCCCCCCAGGAAACAACATTAATACTCTTGAGGGCATTCTTAGCTGGCTCACTACTAATGTTCCACAAGAAACAATAATACTAGGTGACCTAAATATTGATTGCAATCCTTGTAACTACTCAAACCCTACCTCCCATATTAACCTACATGGCTTCTCTCAACTCATTTCAGGCCCTACCAGAATTAATAAAAGCAATAATAAAGACACCACTTTGGATTGGATACTTACTAATACTGCCCAACAAACCTACACCTCTGGCACCCTACCAGAAGATCTAAGTGATCACCTATTAACCTTTTTTTTTTCAAATAATTTTTTATTTTTCATAATATAAACCATGCATACATGTGGAAGTACAAACAATAAGATTTACACAAATATTAATTGGATAATGTCTACAATATTGATAATAGGCAAAAAAAAAAGGCCATGAGAACAGATGTACATTGGAAAAGGAGGAAAGTAAACATAAGCAGGAGTATGCATAGTACACTAACAGCAATAACCTAAAAAAAAATACAATATTTATAATGCTACCATGACTAAAAATATAGACAGTAGATAACAGACTAGATGTAAACAGCCCCAATTGTAACCTACAGTAGGAGAGACATACCTCTTAAATAAAAGTAGAGAGTATAAGGGATATTTATATTGTAGGCTCTCTTTTTAGGTCCATTTATAATAAACTTCTGGGCAGAGATATACCTGGCAGCCATAGCCTTGAATCCAGGCCAAGACATTTTGGTATGATCTAACCAGTTATAGGTGATGTAGAGTTTTATGAGGGAACATAATGTTATTAGAATATGGAGATGCAATTTAGGCAACTTAGGAGGGGGAATGTTTAGAATAGCCGAAAGGGTAGAATTGTAATAACCCATTTTTTAGACGCACTTTAAGTGAATACCATAGTTTATAGGAATGATTGCAGTGCCACACGATATGTAGTAAATCAGCTCTCACTCCAGGGCAGCATGTACAGATAGGAGAACTATTAGGATTAAATTTATTAATTATTACAGGGGTATAGTAGGAATTGTTATTTAACATCAATTGAGTGTATAAGAGTTTTTTGAAGGGAGATAATTCTAGAGTAGTTTTTATAGCTATTATTTTTTGGTCCTCTGTAATAAGAGAGTTTTGATTATCCCAATATTTGGAAAAAAGGCAGTTATCTTTGTAAAGTAATGGGGATAATAATTTGTATGATGAGGAAACTGTTTTTTCATTATTAGAAATTGTAGTAATGATTAGGTTTAGTTTGTCAACTGCCTGCGCATCAGGGACAAAATTATTAGTTAGCACAGTTGTAAGGTCTCTTAATTGGCGAAGGATGACCGTATATTTGTTGTTGACCTTAAGGAATAGTCGTAGTTCGGTAAGAGACAAAGAGTTATGTTTGATAATATCCCATACTTTAAGATCTTTGATGAGAGGGAATTCAGTAAGATCTATCATCTTGTTGTTAATTTTAAGGTTTGGATTAAGGTGTAGTGGTTGAAGAAGAGGAAAGGTAAGTTGAAGATTGATGTCCTTAATCAGTTTTTGAAATAGTTTTACTTTGAATTTCAATAGGGGGGATAATTTTGAGCTATTCAAAGAGATAGGTGATAGGAAAGGAATAGCCTTGGGATTAATTTTGTATCACCTATTAACCTATATTATTAGAAAAAAAAACATCATTACTTTTCCTACCACTTTCCGAACATTACGTTCAAAAAAAAAATTTAACTCAGAACTCTTTCCAACACAACTACAACAATGTAACTGGACTCCACTAAAGTCACTACCTCTTAATGATGCAGTACAATACTTTAACTCTACATTCCTATCTATTTTAGATCTGCACGCACCCACACGCAAAATTAGAATCAAAACCAAACCTGCCCCCTGGCTAAGCAATAATACTAGACAACAAATCTCTACCAGAAACAAATACTGGGCTAAATGGCGTACTTCCAAGAACTGAGCTGACCATCAAACCTTCAGAGAATGTAGGAACAACACTAAAAATGCCATACTATTAGACAAAAAGAACTACTACCTTCATCTACAACAAATATCCAATAAGGAACCAAAAAAATTTTGGTCCACAATCAATAATCTTCTATCTCCATGCCAATCAATCACACCCAACCCACAAGACTCTCACCCTGACAAGCCTACACAAACAGCTAATGCCTTTAACTCCTTCTTTACAAATACTATACAAAATCTTGCAAATCAACTATCTCCTGACACCTCAAAACTACATCCTGTTTATGTAAATACACACCCCTCATTTCACTTTTTTTACGATCTCTACGTCATATATTTTATCGTGACTACAAAAACTTAAACCTTCTACCCCCTCTGAAGACAAACTCCCTGCTGAGTTCCTACAGATAGGAGCTAAAGCTATTGCCTATCCCATTTCTATACTGATAAATAGATCCATCAAAGAAAGAACTGTCCCTGATATCTGGAAAATATCTCACATCATCCCACTACACAAAGGGGGAAAACTCTAATGAATTCTCTAACTATCGTCCCATTGCTTTATTATCACCCATTGCCAAAATCTTGGAAAAATGTATCCATAAACAACTCCTAAACCATCTTCTCCAAAACAGACTACTTGCTAACTGTCAACACGGCTTTAGACCTTCCCACAGTACCACCACTGCACTGCTCTCATTCACAAACACCATCAACACTAACCATGACATAAAACAGTCTTTCTTCTGCACTATTCATTGACTTATCTAAAGCCTTTGACATGGTGAATCATCAAATACTCTTGCACATTCTTAATTCTCTCTCACTTGATCCTAACAGCATAACTTGGTTTAAATCTTACCTAGAAAACCGTCAACAAGCAGTAATCTGGAAGAACTCATTATCTGAACACCTTCCTATCTCACTAGGTGTACCACAAGGCTCTATCCTAGGTCCACTTCTTTTTTCCATCTTTATTAATGACCTTCAATCAGCTATCCCTTTTACTACCTGTATTCAATATGCAGATGACTCCACTATAATCTGCACAGCTACCTCTCAAACTGAACTTCAGTCTCTTACCCAAAAAGCCTTTAACACAGTAGAACAATGGTTCTCTCAACGCTGCCTTCTACTCAATCCTAAGAATACAAAGCTACTACTCTTCTCGCCAACACGTAAGCAAATCCCCCTAAATTTCTCTATCACTTCCAACAACAATACTAGTATTTCTCCTGACACCACCACAAAATTACTTGGAATTACAATAGACAATAAACTTAATTTTGAAAATCACATTTGTGTTGTTGGAAGTGATAGAGAAATTTAGGATTTGTTGGCTGAGTAGTAGCTTCCCTTACATATCTCCTCTCTAGCCACTTTTCCTCTCTTTAAGAAACAACTTCTTTCACATCTGAACAATTTCTGGCTCTGCTCTTGTACCAATCCTGACTAACCTACTTTCATCTTTCTACTATCATATGTCTTTATTCAACACTGCAATCTTTCTCTCTAATCACAAATGACTTTATGATTCTATTGTTACTACTGTTGTCATAAAAAAAAAAAAAAAAAAAAAAAAACTTTTTGTTTTAATCACATAATTGGTATCACATAGTTGGTATTATTTGTTTTTTCTTAGATTTGCATTACCTGACCTGGACTAATATCTTTGTATTTTTGCTCATTGCCTGTATCATAAGTGTTTATTGTACATGTATTTCTTTAACCATGCTTTAATCTGTGGAGCTTTTCTCCCCGGGCCTCCACTGAAAATGGACATTGATCCAGCTGGACTAGCCCGGTCAACAAATGTAAAATAAATAAAAATAAATAAACATTAACTCTACTATAAAAACTGTGAACAAAAAAATGGAACCCTATATCGAATCAAACCATTTCTTACCCCAGTTACTAGAATTACCCTAGCCAAAACTCATCTTATCTCTACTTTACTCTATGCATGCCCTATTTATACCAACCTGTCAAAAACAAACCTTAATAAACTAGTTATATCCTACAACAACATTGCTAGATTTGCTACCAGATCTCCTTTTAGGACCCATCACTGCCTTAATCTAAGACAACTTGGCTGGCTAGAACTTCACAATCAGATCGAACTACAACAACTTATAATAGCTCACAAAACCCTGTACCAACCCACTAAAGCTCCAATACTCACCAGCTTCATTACCCCTTATTATAACCTGCAACATCTACGCTCCTCTAACAAACTTTTAATCAACAGGACTACAACTAATAACTCTGCAGGAGATACCTTGTTCTCCAACTCAGTTGGAAAACTATGGAACAAATTACCCTCTGATATCTCATCTCTGACTTCTCTTCCTATTTTCAAGAAGAATCTCAAAAAATATCTCAACAAAAAATTAACATGCCCCTGCACTGACCCAGACTAGCCTTGCTCTTCCTTTCTTGTCTCCTTACCTTTCCCTCTCTCCCTTCTTTACCCAATAACCCAGTTGAGGTCTCCTAGCTCCTCAAATATACATTAAGATAGTGAACTGACCCACTGACTAGTTATCCCTGAGTGTTTCTCCACTCTCTCATAGGTGTAAATTCTGCCTCTCTTTCATAAAGTAACTCTTTATTTAGCCCTAGGATGATAATTAAATCCATTAACTCACCCTTTACTAACTCTGATACCTTTCCTATCTTCCTTCTCTTCCTTTCTTACTTTATCCTCAGTCTTTTCATTATGCTTTCTAATTATGTTACTTTGTAAAATGTACTATGCTTTCCCCATGACTAATATATGGGATCCTATATCTCACTGATGTGTAAGACTATTGTGTTATTAATTTCCCAATTTCCTAAAAAAAAAAAAAAAAAAATGTTTTGTTTTTACTTGACTTACTTCTTACTATTTTAGCTTAAATTACTTTATGTTCACGTTTTATTAAACTATGTATTAATACTTGGAGATTTTCTCCCCGGGCCTCTACTGAAAATGAACATATATCCAGCTAGACTAGCCCGGTCAACAAATGTAAAATAAATAAAAAAAAAAAAAAAAAAAAAAAATATATATATAATGTATATGTATGTATGTATGTATAAGAATTCTCTGGTACTTTTTTCTTGTTGTGACTGTAGAATCATGGAAGTGCATATAATATACTGCTGGAGAACTTATCCACAAGTCCATATCTGGTGATTCCAGATAAGGATATTTTAGAGAACATACTAAACACTGCAGTATCAACATTTTATTGATGGCTTATACCAACAAAAAAAAGAAGAAAGAAAAAACGTTGAGTCGGGTCTATGGCCAGTAATAACATTCTCCGTCACTTCTTGATCTCCCAGAAAAAATAGTGGTGTGTGAATTTTGTTGAGTTTTGCTAATTTATAGTAGAAAATCCTTAAGCATATAAAAAAGATTAATTTGATGGAATACTCAGTGTTAAATATCTTTCACTGCTGTATTCATGTATGTATTGCTTTTTCTTTTTATTCCCTTTATTCCTAAATGGATCATGTTTCCTTAATATATATTAATACCCATCCCATGGCCCTCTTGCCATTCTATTTGATTCTTCTGTTTTGTTTTATTATTTTCTATTATTTTTCTTTTTTTTCTTTCTTTAGAACTATTATTGACATTCCAACTAAAGCATAATTATCTATTGATAATCCAAAGGGACTCACTGGCTAGTGAATATGTTTTATTAGCTGAAACTGTTAGGTCAGCCTGCAAGTGTTTATATTGTTCTTTTCTACTTCTTTAAAAAATATATAAATAAAGAGAAGATGTTTCTGCTCAGCAAAGCTGATGCCTTTTATACAGATGATTAACTTGGACTAGGAACATAATTCTACTAGGGCCAGTACAGCTGCAGAACAATCTAGAAAATAGGGACTGCTACCACTATATTCAGATGTGGCAGTTTATTTTAGGAAAGTGAGAAAACTGGGCATATCTAGTATCTCTATATCTTCACAACTACACTGTATTATGAGACTGCAAAGCAGAAATGTTATTTACACAAACATATCTCACATATATACATGACTAAAGGAGATCTTGCCTGTTCTGGGCAGAAGGCTGTAAAATACATTAATTCAGTAATCAGACAAGCAAAAGAGTGCATAAAAGAAGAAGTGGATCCTGGGTCATTCTAATCTGACAACAACTTTTCTGCGGTGGAGCTTATTTATATGGCAATGATTAGCCATGGTCTTTCTACCTCATCAAGAATAACATGAATTAACTCCACAGCTTTATCAGAATGTTGAAAATGTTTAAGTGGGATACAAGAATCCTAATAGCAGATACTTTGCTTGTGTTCCAGATTAACATCATATTTGGACTACCACTGTAAGGAACTGTCAAATCACATGTGACAAACACTTGCACATTATCTTACGAATTAGCAGCAGTTAACCGAACACCAGAGACCCAGGCTGGGAGATCAGATAGAAAAGCATTTTGAACTGTTCTGAGTATTCTGAAAAAAAAGCTAATACAGAATTATGGATGTGCCTGATTTTTTTCAAATCAATCAATATGATGGGAGCTGTTTATCTGGCTATGTTACCAAGACATTAAACTGAAAGAAATGAGAGGTGCACAACAACACATGATGTCTACCATGGTAGGACACAGATCAAATATGACCAGTTTCATTCTCAACCTGGGGCCAGTAACTCATCAGGTACAAAGTAAGCAAGATAAGCTACGTAACACTGAATGACAGTAAGAAACCATATCTAGATACCAGAGAAGATATCCTACCAGCTGCTACACACAGCAAAAGTATTTGTATATATGCAACACCTGAATGATTAATCCAAAAAAATATGA